>NC_054373.1:17031560-17331560 GCF_017654675.1 Xenopus laevis
GGGACCTTCCCCATCACTTTTCTAACCTTTTTTTGATGAAGAAAAATCCTTCGATCCACCTCTTAAAATCGTTCGAATCGTTTGATCGAACGATTTTTACTTTGATCGATCGATCGAAGGATTTGCGCTAAATCCTTCGAATTCGATATTTGAATTCGAAGGATTTAAATTCGAGGGTCGAATTAGAGGGTTTACTAACCCTCAATATTCGACCCTTGATAAATCTGTCCCTAAGTCTTCAACAAGTGAAATGCAGCTCAATTGGGTTCAGATCAGGTGACTGACTTGGCCATTCAAGAATATTCCACTTCTTTGCTTTAAAAAACTCCTGGGTTGCTTTGGCTGTATGTTTTGGGTTGTTATGAAACGCCTTCCAATCAATTTGACTGCATTTAGCTGGATTTGAGCAGACAGTGTCTCTGAACAGCTCTGAATTCATGAAGAAGAATGTAGGCTGGCCAGTTTGTAGCTATAATCATATTAAATATTTGATTTTAGTTTTGAGTTAAGAAAGTTTAGCTTTAATTTTATTCTGTGTTCATCAGCATTTGGTCCCAGCAAATGCAGGTTACTCTAAGTTCTGTTAAAGAATACAATTCATAAAAATGGCTCCCAAGTTGCCTTAGCCCATGGCATTCCCTATCACCAACAACCTCCCAGCTGACTGTCTAATTATTGTTTGCTTATGTTTAATAAGACATATATTTCTTTTATTTTTGTACTATATCACTTGTGATAAACAGTGATATTTAATTGAAGGAAGATTACTTAATTGTTTAGGTCTGCAATACGCTTGGAATTTTACATACCTTTCACATTGATACACTAGAAATTTGGTGTCGAACTCAAATACCATCTGTCTAAACAAATCTCTTCTCTGGAAACATATTGTCTCATGGCATGATGATTAATTTTATGCTTTTTGGAAAATTAGCTGTCAGGGTGCTCATTACACATTGTATTTCCTGAATTTAGAAGATAAGGCTATCATCGAGAGAAACTTTGTATGCATTATTTGCAGCACTTATTCTGAATCGACATGATTATTCCATTTAATTGTGTCAAGCTTTTCTTATGGGGATAATGTTGCTGCATTTTCAAGTATGATTACACTTGTAACTTGTAAAGTGCAACTGGGTGGTTTCAAGTAGAAGCATTGTCTATAATTACCTTAAGTAAATGTGGTGTCTTGATATGTGCTTATGTACGTGATATTTGCAAAGAGGTTACAGGTAATTGGAATTTTAAAAAAGATGAAACCAAATTGTAGTGATTATAAAAAATAGCACCCAACTCATCCACTTTAACTTAATGCCTAAACTTTGTGTACATAATAAGTAGCCCTTACCTTTGATGGCCTTGTAGAGCTGAAAGCATGAGAATGAATTGCTTTATGCTAGCCTAATGCTATGGATTTATAGCAATTGACCCATTAATCTGTGTAGGTACCAGTAACCCTTGTCATGATTAAAGGGATCCTGTCATCGGAAAACATGTTTTTTTTCAAAATGCATCAGTTAATAGTGCTACTCCAGCAGAATTCTGCACTGAAATCCATTTCTCAAAAGAGCAAACAGACTTTTTTATATTTAGTTTTGAAATCTGACATGGGGCTAAACATTTTGTCAATTTCCCAGCTGCCCCTGGTCTTGTGACTTGTGCCTGCACTTTAGGAGAGAAATGCTTTCTGGCAGGCTGTTGTTTTTCCTTCTCAATGTAACTGAATGTGTCTCAGTGAGACATGGGTTTTTACTATTGAGTGTTGTTCTTAGATCTACCAGGCAGCTGTTATCTTGTGTAAGGGAGCTGTTATCTGGTCACCTTCCCATTGTTCTTTTGTTTGGCTGCTGTGGGGGGAAAGGGAGGAGGGTGATATCACTCCAACTTGCAGTACAGCAGCAAAGAGTGATTGAAGTTTATCAGAGCACAAGTCACATGACTTGGGGCAGCTGGGAAATTGACAATATGTCTAGCCCAAAGTCAGATTTCAAAATTGAATATAAAAAAATGTGTTTGCTCTTTTGAGAAATGGATTTCAGTGCAGAATTCTGCTGGAGCAGCACTATTAACTGATTCATTTTGAAAAAGATTTTTCTTCACATGACAGTATCCCTTTAAGGATTAGTGATTTTTTATACCTGTTGCAAATTTGCAGAAAGATTCAAATGGCAAAATTTTTCACAAATTTGTGCTAGAATTTCTGCATGCATTTGAAGATCGTGGTGTTTTTTTGCATGGGAAAAAAGAGAGGAAAAAATGTGATGGAAAGAACAGTCATTGACTCAAATAAATTTGGAGTGAATTAAAACATGGAGGAAAATGCCCATGTCTCCAATGTATTTAGAGCAAAAATGCATTTGCATTTTGTGAATTTTTCTGTAGTTTTGCCAATTTTTCTAGAATCAAAATATGGCAGTTTTGCTCATCATTAGCCTTAATCCCATAAATGGAAAACCTAGAGAGCAGTTTATACCGGAGTTTACTGATTGTCTTTCTGGTCCCACACTGATAATAGAGACATCTCATGGGAAAGCAGAATGAGTATGATGAGGCTAGCATAACATAGGTACAGCTGTCTAATATATTTATACATAGCTGACATTATGCAACACTTGGAGGCACATTTATTAAAAGGTTGAATTTTAAATTCATGTGACTTTTTTTTAAACTCCTTTAAATTCGAATATACTCAAATATACTGAGGGGTTATTTATAAAAAAAAACTAGAATATCTCAAACTCAGACAAATTTTACTGGAATCGAATCTACATGAATTCCGCAAGTTTTAGGTGGCGAATAGAGTATGATAAATATCAAAAATGTAATTCAATATTTTTTTTAAAAAAAAAAACTAGAATCCTAGTGGAAATCTGACCATGAAATTTTTTTGAAAATTCAAATTTACATTTTCAATTCAACCCTTAATAAATCTGCCCCCTAGAAGAGCTTGTTCCTAATTAATATATGTCCTTAACCTGAGGGAAGCTTACAATCTCATGTTAGACACATGAACGAAAATTAGAGTTGATTTAATCAGGAACCAGTTGAGGTAGTTTTTTAATAAATTAATCCAGTTTAATTTCTACTAATTGTTTACTTATTAACAATTCTTTCATTCTTTCTTTTTATACCTTTCTTGAAGAAACCTCTTGACTCCACCACTTCCATGCCATTAACTTTCCTGTTCAATCAGACACTTTGGAATTTAAATTTTTCAGCTTCTAAGAATTTTCTTTAAATTGTTTTAGGATGTTTACCCTCATTTATACCATATATAATATATGTTCTTTATTATACATTTTAAGAGTGCCTGTTTATAAATATTGAAAAATAATTAAAACTTCAATATATAACAACATGTTTAATTACATCAATTTAAAAAACTTCAGCTTTAAATATACGGGGCAGATTTATCAAAGGTCGAAGTGAATTTTCAAAGTAAAAAACTTAAAATTTTGAAGTAATTTTTTGGGTACTTCGCCCATCGAATAGTCCAACTTCGATTTGAAGTTGAAAAAATTTGAATATCGAAATTTATCATGTACTGTCTCTTTAAAATTTCGACTTCGACCATTCGCCACCTGAAAGCTGCCAAAGTGCTGTTTTAGGCTATGGGGGACCTCCTAGAACCTACATGGAGGCAATTGGTGGAGTTTGAGTGCTAGAACATTTTTTGGGGAAAAACTTTGAATCGAAGTAGATCGAAGGCACTATTCCTTCGATCGTACGATTCAAAGTAGGTCGAATACGGACCACTTCAACCCTCAAAAACCTTCGACCTCTATTCGGTTGGTCTTTTTGAATTCGAAGTTCGAAGTTTTTTTAACTTCGAACTTCGACCCTTGATGAATATGCCCCTACATGTTTAATTCTGATTTGATTTTGATGCAACTGCATATTTTTCAATTTTATCTTCTTTTTGACACTCACCCACAGAGACCAGATGAATTTCTTTTATGGGATCTATGGGATCAATTTTACTACTGATAAGCATTACATTTCTCCAAGATAGTAATTGTTAATGCTTCCACTCAATATAAAAAGTACTAGTAGTTTCAGATCATATTAGATCATATTAGATTTCTTTTTTCATTTTCAGTATAGATTTTACACAGTTTCGTGGTGTTATTTTGTCTAGTCACAATATCAACAGTTTTAGGAATGAAAGTACTTCTCCCCATAAGGTCGGAAAGGCAAATAAGGTCAAATAAATAAACTGTATAGAGACAGTCTTCTTTGCCATTAAAAATAAAAATTATTTTAATTGTCCTTAATTAAATTGTCCTTAGATAACTGACCAAATTGTCAGATGGATCATTTGCATGAAATTGCACCCTCTCACCCTGACAAAATAGCCAGGTTATCTGCAGAAAAAAATATACACTTCTATCACTAATGGATCTGTTGTCAAAAGTCATTGACAGCTTTGAGTTGACTTTTTGTTTATTTCTTATCAATAGGTTGTGTTTATTTGTCCTTACAATAATGTGTTCTAACCTTGAAATTCTTGCTAATGTTAACATAAGTAGAGATGACAAAGCACGTAGTTTGGAGTGAATATAACACACTGAACTGCCATGTAATATGTCTTTCATCAAAGGTTGGATTTTTGATTTGAACTTCAATTCTCTTCATGATGTCGCTGTTAAAGCTTGTTTTATTCTCGCACTGAAGCTGAATGATTACTACTTTCAAAGTATTTTACAAAATGTTACTGTAATCAGAAAATATTCCATTTTCTTGGCACACCTATTCCTAAACCAAGTATGGCATCCAAAAGCTGGCAAATCATATTGCATATACATTTGTATAAGTGAATTAGAGCCAGGCACTTGCAGATTTACTACAAAAAGTTTTAATTCACGACATGTTTCGGGCAAAGCCCTTTATCAAGTTGCCCGAAACATGTCGTGAAATAATACTTTTTGCAGTAAATCTGCAAGTGCCTGGCTCTACTTCACTTACTGTATATCAATATATTTGCCTTCTATGGCAGGGCAGAAGGCACGTAAAAGGCAACACTTGGAACCAGTTATTTATACAGCATATATATTTGTGTAATTAATAAATGAAAAATAAAAATCAAGTTCCTGAAAATAAAAATCAATAATGCTAAATTCAGTTGGGTATATTTCTAAATGCATGTGCTAAAGGATATGCTACTAATCTGCTTTTCCAATAAGATAGTGAATGAAGGTAATAATTAATAGACCAGCTCCATGTTGTAGCTCCCACCCTTCCCAGCTATAGTCAGGTGATCCCACTGGTGTCTAATAAAAGGGCAGCCAAGTTTGGGAGTTTTACTTTGAAAGCAGCAAGTAAGTTGCAGGTAAAACTTAGTCCCTTTGTAAAATGTATAATAAAGCAATAGAATTCTTAATGAATCAGATGAAGATTGAGCGTAGGACTGGCCAGATATGGAATGACTTTGACGTAGTTGGCCAGCTTAAATATATTGCAATATATGGACAAACAATCCCTGTTTTGTTTAAAGGGTAAGGCATTTTTTAGTAGCAGTATGCACAAAATGTCTCTGTCTTAAATATATTGATAATGGATTGAGTGCAGAGGACTCTTCTATTTGTCTAATAATTAGTAGTCTCATTATTTATTAAAATCCATGTGTTCACTGTTATAAAGACCGCCCTCTATTCTACCAAGTAACACTGCTGTGACTGTTTAGTACGTGAGAACATTCTGAAGCATGTCTAGTATGGATCAACATGTAATAACTCAAAAGAAATAGTAATTCAAGTAGAAAAGTAGTTAATTAGAACTCTGCAAAATGAACAGTGCAATGACTTAAAGGAGAACTATGAAAACTACAAACCACTATGAAATTACTGTGAAATGGAAATTGAATATAAATTTAATCTCATGAATAGTGATGGGCGAATTTATTTGCCAGGCACGGATTCGGGGCGAATTTGCGCGATTCGCCGCCAGCGAATAAATTCGCAAAACGCCCGCGAAAATTTGTGGCAAAAATTCGCGTAAAAAAAAATTTCTGAAAAAACGGACGCCGGGGCCAAAAACGCGATGGCGCGATTTCGCAAATTTTCGCCGTTTCGCAAATTCGCCCATCACTACTTATGAAAATAAGAAACTTCATAAATATAATCTATGAACATTTCTGCAGCATTTTTAAAAATAATCAAGTTACTTTTCACTATCCCCCTCAGGAATCTGTTTTTCTACACGCAGCTTCAGTGTCAAAGTCAGTTATTTTGAAAGATAGTTATCTCTAATACATTGTCTGGGCAATGAAAACACATACCAAAGTATACTTGTTGTAACTGTCCATCAAAATTTGATGCTAACTCCTGCATAAGAAGGAAGAGATTGCAGATAAGGGAATACTGAAGAACAGTGTTTCTTTCCTATCTAAATATTCTTCAACATCAACAGAAATATCTCAAGTAGTTTAGAATGTTTATGAAGCACTAGAACCCAATGAATCACTGAAGACTAAAAACGAAATTGTTTTTAGTCTTTTAGATTGCCGATAAGGCAATACTGAAAAACAGGGTTTCTTTCCTATCTAAATATTCATCAACAGAAATATCTTAAGTAGTTTAGAATGTTTATGAAGCACTAGAACCCAATGAATCACTGAAGACTAAAAATGAGATTGTTTTTTTTTTTTACTCCAGTGAGAAGTTCTATGAAAACCCCCTATCTACTTGTCAAAATTCGGAAAGATTCAATTTGAGGAGTAAAAAACTTTTCTCCAAATTCAGTTCCAGTTTTCTCCCATTGGGCCAGATTCAAAACACGGTTTATCACTTGGACGAGATTTAATTTGAGGAGAAAAGACTTTGCACCAATTCGGTCCCAGTTTTTCCCATAGACTTCAAAAGAGTTTTCATGTGAAAAATGTTGAGATACGTTTTTTTTTAATGGAATGGCATTTGAAATTGAATCTCATCCATGAGTTTTCATGTGAGAAACCTTTTTCTCACTGGATTGAATCTGGCCCAATGTAAGAAACTTATTAAGAGGTGACCTCTGATGCAAAAAGCCATTTAAAAATGTACTGGTTTGTAAACATATGGAATCATGAATTGGATGATATGGATATTAAAAATGACTGAGCACAAGGCTATAGGTCAACTGATTGTATACAGGTCATGGAACTCCTCAGTGACTTCTATTATATCTTCTAATTAGGGGGATATGTCTTATGATCTGCAAGTTAAAATGATTTTATTAAAAATTAATTATAACTAAAGGTACCACTAGGCACTCTACACAAAGAAATATTTTACATGTTGTGCATGGCTCTTGTGTATTTATATGGTAGTAAATCAAGCATTCTAGAAAAATACAATCAGTGTAAATATTACTTATAAGCAGAGTATATTTTTCCTTGAACAACTAGAATGACTTCCAGCTTGTGTTTGTTTTATATGCTGGTGGCAAAATTGGGTATTTTCTTCATATATCAAAGCTGTTCTGCTTGGAAGAGCTTCTGAAAATATTTTACAATTCATTTTGTATGAAGTGAACTTTCATATTGCAGAGATTGACAGAAGTTTTATTGAAGTACAGCCCAGGCTACTTTTTGCATCACTTCTGCAGAAGATAAAAATTGGCATTAGGCTGCATTTTGCAGCTTGATCATTTTAGTGTGTTGCGGTGCATATCAAATGGGTTATTTTTCGTTTGTATTTCTGCTGGTGACAAATAAAGTAGCTATTGCGGTAACATTTCTATGTTGTTTTCACCAAGATGTAAAATCCAAATTTGCTTTCAGGAGTCTCAGAAATAATGAATTCATTTGAATACAAGGAGAAACGTTTTACTTAGTAAAACAAAGAACAGTAACACCAAATTATGAAACGTTTTGTGTAGATTTAAACATAATACACTGTCACCATAGGCTCGTACAAACTTGGCTATAGAGGGCAAGTGCATGTACTGTAGAAGACAACAGATAAGCTCTGTGCATGCTCTTTACAATAGCCATGTTATTCTTGGTTTTTTGGAGATCTATAGAATGAAAAGCTGGCCAAATGGTCATTTGGCAAGGATCTTACCTCAAATTGACCACATACATTCTGGGTCAAATTGGGCTAACATTATTTTGCCCCAGGCCAACAATCAGGTCATAACGGGCAACTTCACAATCCCATCAGCAGATGACCACATAAAAGCAACAATATGGTTCCCGCTGATGGGATTTTCAACCCTGCCGGAAATCTAGGCGGACCGACACAGGCAGAAAAATGATTGACTCATTCTGATGGGCCTGAATCAGCAGTTTAAATCTGTACATGTATGGCCAGCTTTAAACTAATGTCTGGGCAACCAACCAAGACAAAAAACACAGAAGGATATTATAGAAAATTATTTTTACATGTTACAAAAAGGATATGCCGATGGCATCATGTCTTTTGAGGGTAGGGCAAGTCTATAAAAAATGAAGCTAACCGCAAAGAAGAAACAACACAATCAGATTAGATTGAATTCAATAATATTTAATTACTGAATCCACATTCTTTAATCAAGTCAACTGTTTCCATCACTCATACACTCGGTTATTCATTTGATCATTTAATGTTAGTACAGTGTTGCTGGATTTTGTAAACAGAAAATGTTAAGCCACAAAGCTGATTAGTCTGGAGAATGTATTTACAAGAGGTAAAGCACCTGAATCCATCTGAGTGATGGTTTGCTGCGGTTTCCCTTTTAGCAATAAACAAATGGTGATAAACATTGTAGATACCAATGTGCAGAGTGAAGATAAACATTGTACTCCATGACAGTTATCTACTATCTGAACCTCTAATATCGCAAAAATAAGAGAATACTTTTAAAGCTTGCTTAAAATAATAAATGGTAATATAACAAAAGGGGGTAATTATGTATCTCAAAATATCTTTAATTTACTTTTATGCTGGGGTCCTGTGAACCAGTAGGGGGTTAAAAAAATAGGCTGTCCTCTTTTCTGTCCAAAACACTTTAGGGTCAGTGACTTGAGGAGGCATAATTTATTAACCTCTCTAACCTTCCCCCAATATCTTCTACAGAGATAAAATATTTGTGTGTACCTTTTGTTGTCTATTTTCTTTCTTATAGCCCCACAGTGGGCCCTAATAAAAATACCCAAGCCCTTTCAGGTGGCTACTTCCTTCTTATTTTCAGTAACTTAAAAACGGGTTCTGATCTATAGTGTTGGGCGAATTTGCGCCGTTTCGCAGAAAAATTCACGAATTTCGCGAAACGGCGAAAAATTCGTGAAACGGCGCCGGCGTCTAGTTTTTGACGCCGGCACCCGTTTTTGATGCCAGCGCCCGTTTTTTTGACGCCGGCGGCCGTTTTTGATGTCGCCGTCCGTTTTTTTCAACGCCAGCAAATTTTTTTGGGCGAATTTTCATGGGCGTTTCACGGATTTATTCGCTGGCGGCAAAGCGCTCAAATTCGCCGTGAATTCGCGCCTGGCGAATAAATTCGCCCATGACTACTGATCTAGAATTCCATGAACACTTATTCTGATCCATAATCTTAGCTCATAAAACCATAAGTAAAAACTCTAAGACCATCATCATTAAATTAATACTAATACTAATAATAATAGAATAAATCCAACAGAGACTTCCTTTTCTTTTGTGCATCTGCATTCCCTTATATAAACCCCTATTGAGATATATTTGTGATCTAGGACCTTTTTTGATCAATCTCTGCTGAAGTTGACAATAGTCTTTCCAACGTGCCCCCTTTAGCAAATATGCTCCTTAGTATTCGAAGAGATAAAAACTCTTCTAATGTGAAAATTCCCAGTTTGGATAAACAAACACTCTTTCTTTGTGTAAATATACAAATTCTTCCAATTAAAAAAGGTAAAATTCATAAATCTAAGATTGTTTACATTGTAATGTATGGGATGTTGTGTAGTAAATGCAGCCACATGACTAATGTTTTATTAATTCCAAAACATGTGCTTATCTGTTCCACTGAGAAATAGACAATTACTGGATGTTCTACAAACATGTCAACATCGCTTGGCGTCATTTCTTCTGATTGTTAATTGCAACTGTTCCAGCTCATCCAAATTCCATCTAAAAGCTGAAATGAACCATTTGGTTAAGTTTCTTCTCGAAAAGAAAACTTTGCATTTTGGATACAGATGAGAGGTGTACGCAAAAAACTTTACTTTTACCTCTTAAACTTTCTTTCAGTGTACATGCTTGTGTACAGTATGTTTTCTTGGGATGACAGCCATTTTGAAACTATTTATCTTCTGCTAACTTTGTCAAGTTAATGGCTTGTTAATGATCAGTAAATTGCATTCTAAATCATGTTCTATTTTCACATTTCCTGAACAAAATAGAGGTTTGAATTTCTGTTCTGCACAAGACATTGCTTAAATTTTTGTTTGACAGATGTTTGTCAATATAATGGATGTTTGGATGTACAGTATAAATAAAATATGCCAAGAATGGTTTGCAAATCTTTACCTTGGAATTATGTACCACTGCTTTAGACCTACAAGGCAATAGCATTACCATATATTACCATATTTTAAACATGCCACAAAGTAGAGCTGTGCTTTTCAGAGCAGTGTACTATTTATACAGAAGGCTACAAGTTTGAGAATTGAAAATGTTATGTCAAACAGAACTCTATGATACCCTTAGACAGGCCTTGGGGCGAGGAGACCATCAATCAACATTATTAACCCATGTCTCCATTTCTTCTGAAGGTACTTTGAAAAAGGAAAACACTTTCATTCATGTCGATTGCTCTTGGCGTGTGCAAAATGACATCAGTCCTCCAAAAGATGAGACATATGAGCACAACATATAAGTGGGTCATGGAATATTTATCAGGATATCAGACATGCAGAAGGGGTGTGTAATAATTAGTGATGGGCGAATTTATTCGCCAGGCGCGAATTCACAGCGAATTTGCGCTATTCGCAACCAGCGAATAAATTCGCGAAATGCCCGCGAAAATTCGCGGGAAAAATTTGCTGGCGTCAAAAAAATGTTTTAAAAAAAACGGGCGCCGGCGTAAAAAACGAGACGCCGGCGCCGATTCGAGAATTTTTCGCCATTTCGAGAATTTCGCGTGAAATTCGCGTGAAATTCGCAAAGCGAAACAGCGCAAATTCGCCCATCACTAGTAATAATGTACAGTTTCAACTATTTGACTGATGCAGTTCAAAAACATCCCATTAGATCACATATGACAATTGTGTTAGTGACAAAGAATTTTAGGTATGTTTTGTAGTTTGATATTATATAATATTAATCATGCATACAATACCTATTAGAAGCTTATTTTTAGAATAACTCTTTTGACGTATCCCCCCCCACACCAAATAACCTGTCAATAATAATTTCCGTAGAAAGCAATTGTTTGGGTGTCTACACTTTTCTAATGCTAACCACCACATACAGTAATATAATTAAAGCAAGTGTCATAAAAGGAATAAGACTGCAAAAATGTATATAATTTGTTTTAGTGATGAACAAAACTTGTCTGCTTTGCATTCGTTGAGAAATTCAAGAGACATAAAATATAGCCAAAAAGATTTGAGTCAATGGGAAGGTGAAATGGCATTGTGTTTAACGTGTTTTTGATGGGAACAGCCTTGGTGGTGCACCAGGTTTTACACAGGCTACCTGTTGGCTCTGGTTGACTCCTGCAGGGATGTTGGTTGACACAGGGATGTTTGAGGTGCTTGATGATGATCAGGAATAGTGATGTGCGGATCCAGAAAACCTTGACCTGCATTTAACTCTAACCCAACAACCTGAGAACCCGACCCTAACCAGCCGTGAGCTCCTTGTTATATACAGAGCGAGTATATAAAAAGGAGCAAAAGTGGGGCACTAGGAGGTCACAAACTTTGTGTGGAGTTGTGCCGGCCCCTTGGATTTCTGGTCGGCCCGCACATCACTAATCAGGACTTCAGGGGATTATAAAACTTCCATGTAACTGCCAGAGCAGATAAGGAACCTGCACACGTCAGAGCAAAATGCAGAAATAAGAGGCAGAAACAGAAACATGCCAAAGTCTGAATGGGAAGCAAAGATCAGAGTCAGTAACCAGGCAATAGTCAATAACAAATTAGCAATAAACATGGATTTGAGCAGGATCTGAATAATCAGAAGACAGTTTTAGGAAGGTACACATGTGAAGAACAGGGAAGGCAACCAAGAAAATACAAAAATAACCTTTTGTTAACAATCACGCACATGATAGTTCACATGTGCACCAAAGACCCCCAAACCATACCCACTGACCAGTGCATCAGACAGTTCTCAACTTGCCTGTACCCTGGGGACAACTAGGGATGTAGCGAACTGCCGATTTGGTGTTCGCAAACGCCGTTCGCGAACACCGGCAAAAAATGCGAACGTTCGCGGACAGTTCGCGAACTTCGAACACCCGCTAAAATCGTTCGATTCGAACGATCGAAGGATTTTAATCATTTGATCGAAGGATTTTCATTCGAATCGAACGATCGGAGCCATTCGATCGAATGCTTTTCATTCGATCGAATGCTTACAATCGTTCGAACAAATGGAAATCGTTCGATTTTTAGCGGTCGAAGGAATTCGAATGGTCGAATGGTCGAACGATCGAACGCGAACTCAAAATGCGAACGTTCCCAAACGTTCGCAAACATTCGGCGGACGCGAACGGTCGAAGTTCGCGCGAACTAGTTCGCAGCAGAACAGTTCGCTACATCCCTAGGGACAACATCACACACACCACATGCTTATAAAATCCAGCCCTCCAATTTAAGTTTGTTAACTGTTTGAGAAATGAAAACCCATAGGAAAAAGGTTACCCTACATGAAATACAGTGGGTTGAAACTTGGCCTTCTGAAAAACACAGGTTGAGAATCAGCCCCAACACTGCAATCTGTCCCTTGCCTGCTCCTGTAAGCATTGCATTGGCCAAGGTTCAGGCACATGTGGCTGATTTGTCACCAAATTGCAAACTTTTGTTGCAATGGTTATGGGTGTAGACAAGTTAAGGGGCAGATTGCAGCATTGAGGCTGATTCTCAACCTGTTGTTTGCCCAGTCTGGCATTAGCCTAAACATCAATTAAAAGGTACGGTAAGCCTCCCTTTTAAAGGCAAGTCATTTGTTGGGGCCACTGTGCTTCCGGTACCCATAAACACAAAGTATCTCCCTCTCTTGTGGTTAAAGAGTTTTTTAAGTTTTAAAACATCAAATAAGGTGCAAACTATTCACCCAATTAAATTGAATCCCTTTTTTAAAAATGTTAAAGGTCATGTAAGCAAATTTTGTCAGGTTGTGGTTGCAATGTCATTTTAAATACCATTTACCATGGAGGGACATATTTATCAAGTACCTTTATATATATGTTCATGAAAACCATATACAAAGTGCCTCTCTGGTTATCTGTGAATTCTATGGTCAGTAGGCACAATCATATCAAATAACTAGTGTGAGATATTTAACACGCTAGATTAAATACTTATGGCTGTTGATGGTTTTGTTATGATTTTAAATCATACTCTATTTTCGCCCTGATAAATATGATTTTAAATCATACTCTATTTTCGCCCTGATAAATATCTACCAGAAAAGACAAGGCTAGAGACTAGTGCTTTGCAGATTCAGAAATCAAAATTATTTCTATTAATTTCGCAGCAAATATGGCCCTGGATACCCAAGTATCTTATTAACTTGCTTCATTAACTTGAGGGTATTAAGAAAAGCGTCATTTTTTTGAATTAATTATCTTGAGGCAAGCTATAGAAAGTGCTAATGCTTTTCCTATATTAAAAAAATAGTTTTAGTTCCTAAGTCAAAATTGGGCACTAAGGAGGCATAACCAGAAGCAAAGCTGTGACAGTAAGACTTCTAAACCCTGGCAATGAGTTTCTTTGGCACTCAAGCATCTGAAAAAAAAGCAATACGTTTCCAGCACACTCAAGCAAACGTGCATACATATTTGAATGCACACTTATTTAGAGTGCTAGATAATTGGCTGGGTCATAGAAATGGAATATTAGAGCACATCCCTTGCATTCAGCAAGTGTAAAGTTTTAAAAAAGAGGACTTAAAGGGATTTTGTTATGATTTTTATGGTGTAGTTTTTATTTTAAAATTACGCTGTTTACACTGCAAATAATTCACTCTACAATATAAAATTTAATTCCTGAACCAATAAGTGTATTTATTTAGTTGTAATATTGGTGTGTAGGTGCATCTCAGATCATTTTGCCTGGTCATGTGCTTTCAGAAAGAGCCAGGACTTTAGGATGGAACTGCTTTCAGTAAAGCTAATGTTTCTCCAACTCATTGTCATTGAAGGAGTCGCAGGATTTTTACTATTGAGTAGTGATGAGCGAATATGTAAGGCGAAATGTGTTAGCTAAACGGGCGATAAATTTGCAAAACGTGAATTTTGATGCCTGTGACATTTGACGCACATTAAAGCCAATGGGCATCCATTTAATTGTCGAAATTGTCGTTGGCGTCAAAAAAAAAAAAAAATTTCCACGAATGTATTTGCCGGTTCTGAAACTTGGAAATTCGCAGCAAATTCACACCTTCACGCCCATCACTACTATTGATTGCTATTCTCATATGTACCAGGGAGCTGTTACACACATAAAAAATTGTCGAGCATAAAAAAAATTTTGTCGCCCATTGACTTCAATGCATGTCACAGATTTTTTTTTACAATTTCGCAAATTATTTTGCAGTTTCGCAATTTTTTCGGCAAAGCTAAATGAGACAAATTCGCTCAACACTAGTCAGCTGGTCTGAGCCATTTGAATAAAATAGATTATCCAAACACTAGATGGATTGTTAGTTGTATAGTACCACTTAGGGTGCAGCTTTGTTAAAGTACTTGGCTTTAAAGGATGAGCTTGATATATCTGTATCTGTAATCTGTATCTCTCTATCTATCTGTCTGTTATATGATCGGATGCCACAAAACTAAAGCAGGTGAATTTTATGGCAAGGAATACAGAGATATTTCTCCTTGACACTGGAAATGTAACCAATGCTCTGACACAGATGGGCAATGACATAAAGAGCTCCAGTTAAGACTTTTTCCCCATTAAAATGATTTTCAAAAGTATGTCAGTCATGTGCAAGGGATTAAGTATAAGAAGGAAATAGAGAGGGAGACCGTCACATCAGGAATACATATGGCAAGCGTTAAGGGAAAATATTTGGATTTGAGTTACATATCATGCACTGGAGCAGCTAAGAAAACAAGTGCACAGTTGTTTTGCTGGAAGTTATGTGATTATTTTTGCACTGAATGGATAAGCATTTGTTTCACAGAGCAGGACTAAAATGGGCAGAGCATAAATGTACCAAAGTTCAGCAATGAAAGGGGAAGTTGAGAAATATATATATATATATATATATATATATATATATATATATATATATATATATATATATATATATATATATATATATATATATATATATATACATATATCTTCCAGACGAGTATCCGCACTCCAAGACCAATTTAATAGAAGGAGGGTTGCACGGTAAATCGTGTATACACCAATAGTTTTCAAACCAGCACTCCCTTTTGTGTAAAAAGTATAATTTTTTATTGTTGCATCAATACCCAACGTTTCGGTCAAGGATGATCCTAAAGATGTAACTTTTATTCTAAAGAGATCCTGGTTCCAAAAATACAGTCTCATTATTCTTTCTTCTATTTATTTGGGTCACTGAGCCTTGCAAAAAGGCAAATTCCATAAACCCACAACAAATCAAAATTAGGACCATTTGCTAAACAGCTTGAATATATGGCCATAACCTCCTATTTGTGGGAATTGAGCATCCCTTTACTAATAGACCTGTCACCCTCTGGTTTCCAGTTTTTAGAAGTGTGTTAAGGTATCTGATGGGATCTGATAGGCTCTGATTCTTTTTATATGTAATGTCAGAGTTCTTCCTCTGAATTCCACCATTCTATCCTTCCCTTCCTAAACAGATAGGGAATTAACAAATAGAATAGTAAATAGACCTACATCTCTTTATGCAAGACAGAAAGAAGGTCTAGAAATACTAAGCACTGATGTCCTTTGTTGGCCCGTTTCTAACCCTAGACATCACACAAAAGCAATGGCTGCATTGTAAATTTTTCTTTCCTACACTGTCTTCAAGCTGCTGTTTGGGCTCACCTGAACAGTGCAGTTATTGTAGCTGCTCAATGGAGCTTGTAGCTAGAACCACTGTCATGCAGGGGAATCCAAACTTCAGCTTATAACAGCTGCCTTTTGCTTCGGGAGAAGCCCTCTGCTACTCGGATGCCACCAGGACTTAATGTGAGAGTCCCAAGGAGAGAGTTCTTAGTGAGCAAGGGGACCAAGTGTGAGGAAGTAGAATGGGAAACAAGAAGCGTAGTCGAAAGCCATGCCGGGTTAGTAACAGTCAGACAATGCAGTAAAAATCCAGGAAACAAAGAAATGGTCAAGGTCTCAGTCCAGGTCAAACACACCAATATCACAGTACAAAACAGGAGCCAAGAGAATAGTCAAACAAGGCAGGGGTCAAAACAGGCAGCAAACCAGACGAGGTCAAGGACAGGCAGGGTCAACAACAGATCATGAACACACAAGGAACGCACCCAAGAACTATGAAATAAACCTTACAACCTTACGTTGGGCAATGCAAAAAAGGCTGATAGGCCTCTTAATATTTACATTTTTTGCACCAACCGCAATGACATTACGCGGCGAGCTGAAGAAAGACGAGAAGTCCCGAGCACCACGTTAACATGGAAGCACAGAAGATCAGGGGCATATCCAAGTATGATAAGACGTTCTTTAAAACAAAGACAATTAAAAGTGCATATAACCCAAACCCATCTGAATGCTTTGAGCTAGGACCACATTGGAGGACTTAGATCTCCGTATGGGTCTTGGCTTATTTAGATGGGACATATCTGATAAAAAAGGGCTTTAAAGTTCTTTTAAACAAAGACAATTAAAAGTGCATATTGTTTAATCCAAATCAGTTTCTTTGATATATGCAAATGTCACAGCTGCCATTCAGCCTACTCATTTCCATTCATCTAAATGCATAAAATACATTTTGTAGCTCTGCATGACAGATTCATGTTTATCCATAATGCAAGCCCAGCAGATTATGGGTTTAACCAACTGTGTAATGGTTGCCGTTTAAATGAAACATGTTACAACAGCAAATGTAATGTAACAGATATGGAAAAAGCAACCATGCGGAACATTCTCATTTCTTTATGTTCAACAGCCCCTGCCTAGAAAGTGTCCATGGAAACCAGGCATAAGGGGAGATTTTTGGAGGAAGTTGGTGGTCTCAGATGTGGAATGACTGATATTTTAGAAGAATCATAAAATCTGCAGCTGTACAAAGAATCTACAGGAATCATGATTAATCAAAATTGACTGTAGTTTCTATAAAAAATCACTCATTTGAGGAGATTCTTCTAATTTTCTGAAATTTGGAACTGTTCTCGGAAGGGCAGGGTTATAGAAACTCAACAGGACAGTGTGAGAAGGAAGGTGCCACCCTCGTTTGACACAAACCGTAACCGCGGCCCTTTCATCTTCTAGGAATTTTGTATCATGTTTCCAGTAATCATGCTGTGACAATCCAAGGGCATATGCCTTTCCCATGCTCCAACGACTTCATAATGATAAGATTAAAATGAAACTGAGTAGTGACCTTGGGTGCCCTTGCATTTTCAATTGTTTTCACTATAGCAGCTTGATACCTAGACATTTTTTATTTTTGTAAAGTGAATGTAACATTCACAAAACAGCAGCATCTAAAAATGACTTTATAACATCCTGAAAAAGTCAGACTTTTAGAGAGTTTAGTTTAGAGACAGTACATGGAATATGGAACAGTACATGGAAATTTGGACCCAAGGTTGTACAAGGGTTTGCCTAGAACTTTTAAGAGTAAGAAATTCCCAGGCTTCATCTTTGGCAAAAGGTCAGTTGGGGGTCTGACAAGAGGAGTCAAAAAATAAATTGCCAAAAAAAGGTGACAATCTGCCATTTAATTGCACTTTTCCAGTGCATGGAGCTTTCTGCAAATATGTCGGACGAAGGGGTCCGCCCCCAAATTGTTACATCATTGACGTGAATAAAACACACAGGGGTTCGCCCCACTACACTCGCCTTTGTGTGTTTGGTAATTTCTTGTATCCTGAATTATTGGAGAGGTGCCAACCTCTTATCCAAACACCGAGTTTTATCCTAGGAGAGGCTGGGGGAAACAGGAATTGTCTCTATTGCTTTCTGCAAATAGCCACAGGCCTCTTCACTCCATTTTCAGAGTGCAGAGACCTGTGCACTACACTTTACATGGACCTCTGTCAGCATTAGAGCTCTATTTAAGATAGGTTGGCAGGATGAGGCACATAGGTGTCATTCAGATGTGCAAGAGATGGAACAGCAGGAGGTACAACTGGAACAAGAACAAGACCAGCTGTGCCTCTTGACACATGTACAGGGGAGCACAAGTACTTTAGGAATAAGCACTTAGTGCCTTGAACTTGCACCCCTGAATCATTTAAAAAGTGTTTGGTGCATTGGGTTGGCTCCAGAGGAGATAAAAGTGCTTAGGTTTAGGTTAGTGAGAACCGACAGGAACTGCCAGCAAAGGCAGCTGTAAGTGCACTGTAGTTCTGGGAACAACAGAGCATTTGGGGTAACAGTAATAGTTGGATGATCCTCTCAACAGTTCATGACACTCTACCTGGGTAATATCCAACCTCCAGGTGGCACTAATTTAGTCTGTCTGGCATAATTTATGGTATTTGCTGGCATAATTTCAAGGGTTTGGTGTGGCAGCAACATTATTAAAGTAAAAGTGTGATGCATCTATTGATGCAGGGTCCTGAAGGAACCCTGGACCGCCTGGTCAGGAGGTGGTGGTAACTCTAGGGTTCTCCTGTGTCAATAGGTGAAGCATTGACTGATTCAGAATGGAAGGCAGGAAAGACTGAGTGGCACTTAGCACAACTATACGGAAGTGCAAAAATCACATCTGAAGCAAGTTTTTTTTAAATTTGAAAGCCTGGGATCATACTTTCTCACCCTTAAGTGCACAGTGCAAAGTGCAAAGTGCATGGTGTCCTGAGTCCTACCAGAAGGCATGGGCTCCAATACTCGTGAACCCCATGCCAAAAAACACTGAAAGCGTCAAGAGTCGCTGAGCCTACTGTCGCCGAAGCTAAGGTGAGTCCCATCATCCCAACTTTCCCGGCACAAAAGGCACAGACAGGAGCAAGGGTCTTCAGACTCTGACTTGAGACTCTGACTTGAGACTCTGACATGAGACTCTGACTTGAGACTCTGACTTGAGACTCTGACTTGAGACTCTGACTTGAGACTCTGACTTGAGACTCTGACTTGAGTGCAACTTACTTGAGGTAAAAGCACAAGTTGCCCATTGTGCTTGCAGATGTAAATGAGCCTTTTGAGTTTAGAGAGAGAATGAATGTGATGAGTGTACAACAAGAGGAATTCAATGCTGAGTGTAATGATAGGGGCCATCAATCCTGAGAGGCTGCACTACTGTTCATTCCTGTTGAAGGGATGTCTTGTACAACAAAAGTTCATCATTTACAGCTCATGTAATATGCTTTGCACAGTAATGACCTGGGAGATGGGAGTTCACCAGTCACAGGCACCCCTTTTGCAATGTAGTGGAATATGGTGAGTCGTCTGAGCTATGTCTAGATAATGTTTGCAGACTGCATCATCTATAAAAAAAAAGTACCCCTGATCTTCTAATAGATGTTAAGAAACATTGATAACATGTTCATAAATAAAAGCTCATGTAGCAGAGTCAAATGTTTCCTACAATATAAGCACACTAAGTGAGTGGGTGGCACAAGCATCTGCTGGAATGTCCCTAGTTTGGAAGTCAAAAAGACATGAAGGCCAAGGAGCAGCAGAGTTGCGAGTAACTTGACAACTGTTGTACTCTTGCCTAGGGATGTAGCGAACTGTTCGCCCGCGAACTTCGACCGTTCGCGTCCGCCGGATGTTCGCGAACGCTTGGGAACGTTCGCATTTTGAGTTCGCGTTCGATTCGAATACAAATCGTTCGACCATTCGACCATTCGAATTCCTTCGACCGCTAAAAATCGAACGATTTCCATTCGTTCGAACGATTGTAAGCATTCGATCGAATGAAAAGCATTCGATCGTTCGATTCGAATGAAAATCCTTCGATCGAACGATTAAAATCCTTCGATCGTTCGAATCGAACGATTTTAGCGGGTGTTCGAAGTTCGCGAACTGTCCGCGAACGTTCACATTTTTTGCCGGTGTTCGCGAACGGCGTTCGCGAACACCAAATCGGCAGTTCGCTACATCCCTACTCTTGCCCAGGGCTCAAGTCAAAGAGCAGAAAGTAGTGCAAAACTGTGTGCAAGTGTGCTGAATTACTTACCAATTTTTTCCTACATCCTGCACTCCCTAGCCTATGGGGTGCTAGAGGGGATGCTTTGGTGCTGCACACCACTCACCATCTGTCTATATGAGACAGCACATTTTTTGTGGCACATTCTAGTAGTTAGCAAAACTACTACTCAGGGTGCAACCCATGGGAATTTTCACCCATGTTTTACACTTTACACATTTCTTAGTGGATAATTGTGCTATAATTACCCCATGGACAATGAGACATTGATAAATGAGCAGCTAATGAAAGCCTATAATAAAGGGCTTTACACCCAAAATGCGTCAACAGAAGCCTGTTGCAATAACTTACCACTTTTTAACTGTAGTTTAAAAATTAAGAGTTTGATAAATGAGCCCAATAACCTAATCCAAAATGACAAAGTTTGCACCCAGTCTAGTAACCCTTAGTAGCTTTGTGACTATTCTTACGTTAACCCAAAAAGTGCAATGAGGGGAATCATGTGATCTACCCCTTGAGTGGGATCAGTTTTTATGGGAATGTTTATTCCCAGTGTAGAAGTATCATCCAGATTCATTAGTAAATGTGTGTTTAGAAGTTGTTTAAATACCCATTTACCCATCTCTAAGTATTTAGATCTGCTGACACATTTTTGTTTAATTTATATTCAAAACAATGTAGGTTTCAGCTGCAATTTCTTTAATATATGTTGGAAGCAGCACAGCAGTAAAAGGCGCCCGACGCTTCAGCCCATACATTCTGAATTACTATAGCATTTCTTCTCTGAATATAAGAATGTTTCCTTCAGTTCGGTAGCAATTACTGTTTCTCGGCACCAGTTTGGCCATTAACAAAAGACTTATTTCTTTTAACCGTTGATCAGATCCCAACTCGCCATCTGATTGCAAACTCATTGTGCGGATTTATTAGATACTTACTCTAGAGTTCACTATAAGACTCTGAGAAGAAATGGGCACATTATTCGATATGGAATGTTTACAGAGGATTATAAACTACCTGCGTTATTGTTGATCGGTATAACCGAGGGCTGTAAAATATATTTATTAAAAGCTGGATTTGCCAAGAAAGCAGTTCAACTTTCTCACCTTTGGAGCACTACTGAATTTAATGTGTAAAGTTCAACAGCAATTTCTCCTTTGTAAAATAATGTTCTGCAGCGTTAAAGCAGAGCTAAATGATACCATTTTAATGTGTAAGGAGTTTACTTGTGGGCTTAATTATGCTTAGATATGCATTTTTCAGATAAAAATCTAGAAAGCAAAATTATGATTCCATGCATGCAGCTTTAAATAGTGATGGACGAATTTGTGGCGTTTCGCGTCACCGGAAAATTTGCGAATTTCCCGCAAAATTCGTGAAAATTTGTGAAACGACGCAGCCATCGGTTTTTTTTTTGCAAATTTATTCTCCGACGGCGAATCACAGGAATTCACCGCTAATTTGCGCCTGGCGAATAAATTCGCCCATCACTAGCTTTAAATAATATATGATATATCCCAGAACTCTGGTGGCTATGTACAAAGACATTGTAGTACTGTAGGGGACCTGTGATCCAAAATGCTCGGGACCTGGGGTTTTCCGGATATGGGATATTTCCATAATTCGAATCTCTATACCTTAAAGGAACAGTAACACAAAATTTTTTCCAAACAAATGAAAATATAATGCAGCTGGTAAATTGGATGTGTTTGCTTCAGAAACACTACTGTTGTTTATATAAACAAGCTGCTGTGTAGCAATGGGGGCAGCCATTCAAAGGAGAAAAGGCTCAGGTTACACAGCAGATAACAGATAAGCTCTGTAGAACATAATGGGGTATCTGTTATCCACTATTTAACCTGTGCCATATAAACGTTTTTCTACATGGCAGCTTATTTATAGAAACGACAGTAGAGTTTCTAAAGCAAACACAGCAGTTTTACCATTGAGCACAACAGTACATTATATTTTTATTACTTTAAACCACTTTGATTTTTTGTGTTCCTGTTCCTTTAAGTATACAAAAAAATCATGTAAACATTAAATATACCCAATGGGGTTGTTTTGCATCTAATAAGGATTACATGTATCATAGTTAAGATCACATACAAGGTACTGTTTTATTATTACGGAGAAAAATGTAGACAATTTGAATTATTTGATTTAAATGGAGTCCATGGGAGATGGCCTTCCCGTAATTCTGTGTTTTCTGGATAATGGGTTTCCGGATAATAGATCCAATACCTGTAATCGAATATGGCTATCTATCTGATCACTGGTCACATATCAGTCAGTAGGCCATGGTTTTGGTCTCATACATAGGCCAATGAGCTGCTGACCCAGTCTGGAGTGGCAAGCCTTGTATGACCACCTTTAGAATTGTAGCTACATAACAGTGAGTTTGGCACTGAGCAGACATTTGCTTCTAAGGATTGTTCAATACAATTCTTAAACATAATGGGGCAGATTTACTAAAGGACGCATTGTTGCCATCGAAAGCTTCGCACAAAGTGCACCAGTTTGCCAGGCGCAAATTCGCTACCACTATGCTAATTCACTAATATGCAAAGTTGTGAACGCTGGCGACTTTTCCCTAGCGTTATTTCGATAGTGCGGGAATTTCATAGCGTAGATTTCCTAGCGTTCGTTTGTGCCTAGCGATATTTCACTATTCTTGCGCTTAGGTCAATTTACATACGGTGGGTAATTTAAAGTTGTATGGACGTCTTTATTATAAATGTTGGTGCAAATGCTTGAAGTTACCTTTTATACATAATAATAATTTGTAATAAAAAATACACTTTTTATTGCAAATGTCCAGAACCTTAATAAAGACAAAAGAATTGAAATAATGCCCTACCCATGAGCCCACTGTAAAATTAATGTTAGAAAATGTCTGGAGAAAACTGATTCCCCTAAAAAAGTTTGTTAGGACTTTTGCAGGCAATCGCTTAAAAAAGGAAAAGTCGCCAGCGTTTTTTGAACTGCATTTTCGGGACACAGGTTATGATGTAATTGGCATAAGATTGAGGAAGATGAAGCTTCTTTTTAGCACTTTGTCTGGTCTGAGGTGGCAAAGTCAACTCTGGTGAAAGAGGTAACGTTCAGTAAAATGTGCACTTTAGTGAATTTGCGGCTTAACGATTGTTCGGTAGAGCTAAAAGTCATCAGGTGATAGAGTGCGAATGAACGCTAGCGACGGTCCCTTTCACCAGCGAATTGGCACCTGCGCCTGTTAGTGAATTGTCAATGTCCCTGCGGGTGGCAACACTGCTAAAAAGTCGCCAGCATTAGCAACTTCGCTCTTTAGTAAATGTGCCTCTAGGTATGGTGTTGGTGGAGTTCACCCATAAGGGTTTCAGAGGGGTAAAAGTAGATAATTCATCTGTGCATGATGGCACAATAGTGAGCATTGCTGCCTTGCAACCCTGGGGTCTTAGGGTTTCTTATATAAAGGTGAACTTTAAACAGCTTACATGGGTTCATATGGGTCTACAGATATATTTAATACAATCCTGCATACAAATCATAATGTAGCAGATTAACCAGCATAGGTACAAGCTGCACAATGCAGAGAACCTGAGATGCTTGTAAGTCAAATAAGTCATGGGAGTTTCATATGGACCCAATTCTAAAGCAACAATGTATTAAAGTTGATGCCAGTGGGAGACAATTATGCCAGGCCGTAAGGTTTGTTACAATGGATTCAATGAAACATTTCTGTAGTCATCTAAATGAAGCATCTGCTCTATTTCACTTCTGGACAGAGCTTTGGCTTTAGGAAGAGCAAATTTCTTAGCACAGAAAAAAAACAGAGCACCTGCCGCTGTAAAGATTGTTTCTCATTGATACTTTGCAACTGATGTTGTTGTTGTATCTAGATTTGGCTAGAAGCCTTTAGCATCACATCTTTAGTGTTAGTGTGTACCTGGTTGCTAGGGTCAAATGGAGCCTAGCAAGCCAGTGTTTGGAAACAGAAACACAATATGGCTAGAGGAAGTACTACATAGAAAGGCAAGTTTAAAGGTCATATTAACATTGAAATATGATGCTCAAACATAAATGTTGGTGTTGCAGTCACCTGCATTAGGAAGAGTGAGAAATTAAACATTAAATTAAATTAATAATTTAAAAAATTAAATAATTTCCACATTAAGGGGCAAATTTACTTAAGGTCGAATAGCAAGGGTTAATTAACCCTCGATATTCGACTGTCGAAGTCGAAGGATATAATTGTATTTGTTGCCACACCAACCACAACAAAAAGCATCCTGTTGTAAGGTTTTTTTAAATTTTAATTTTTATAAATAAAAATGGTAGCAAAGATTTGTTTTTTTTATTGATAAATTAAGGGCCAACATTTATTAAATGAATGTTTCAATTTATACAGAAGGACAAAGGCTACAGTCTCACTCACTTATAGTGATGGACGAATTTATTCGGCAGGCGCGAATTTGAGGCGAATTTGCGCGATTCGCTACCAGCGAATAAATTCGCGAAACGCCCGCAAAATTTTTTTTTTGCTGGCATCAAAAAAACGGGCGCCGGCGTCAAAAATGGGCGCCGGCGTCAAAAACTAGATGCCGGCGCTGTTTCGCGAATTTTTCACAAATTCGCAAATTTCTCGGGTATTTTCCGGCGCAGTGAAACAGTGCAAATTCGCCCATCACTACTCATTTACTCCAAACCTAGCTGAAATGTTAAAAATAAGGTTTACTTACATGTAGTCAAGGTTTAAATTCAAACTTATAATTGCTCTTTTTTAACAACTCGTTCAGCCATATTGTAGGAAAGAAGGAAGGGAACACAAGTAAACAATGGTTCCCTAAACTGATGTGGTGTTTCCCAATTAACTAAATAATGGTTCTTCAAATGAAAAGGGCATTTGGATAAAAAAAAATTACTTTTGTTTATGAAGAAAATTAATGTGCTTATATAAAATAGGCATGACATTAAAACAATAACAACACTGTTAGTATTCTAGCAAATCTCTTGGACAGCGCCGATTCTAATGAAGACGCCGCCTGAGGCGGCTCCTTAAATGCCGCCCCTCCCCTCGCAGAAACACTAGTGCGGAGAGCGCAACTGCGCTCTCTCGCACTAGTAAAGCCGAATTTCCGGTTTCAAAACCGGAAATTCCGCTCTTTAAAGTGACAGGAGCGGCTTTTTGCTGCCCCTGGAAACTTATCTGGCGCTGCCGCCTGAGGCGAGTGCCTCAGCTCGCCTCATTGGCGGAGCGCACCTGCTCTTGGATGTTCATTGAGAGAAACAAGAACTGATTCATCATCTACTAAACGATCTATTCGGGGCAGATTTACATAGGGTCGAATATCGAGGGTTAATTAACCCTCGATATTCGACTGCCGAATGTAAATCCTTCGACTTCGAATATCAAAGTCGAAGGATTTAGCGATATTTTCAATCGAACGATTAAATCCTTCGAATCGAACGATTAAATCTTTTGAATCGAACGATTCGAAGGATTTTAATCCATCGATCAAAGGATATTCCTTCAATCAGAAAATTGTTAGGAAGCCTATGGGGACCTTCCCCATAGGCTAACATTGGCCTCGGTAGGTTTTAGGTGGCGAAGTAGGTGCTCAAAGTTTTTTTTAAAGAGACAGTACTTCGACTATCGAATGGTCGAATAGTCGAACGATTTTTAGTTCGAATTGCTCGATTCGAAGTCAAAGTCGTAGTCGACGTAGCCTATTCGATGGTCGAAGTAGCCATATTCGACCATTCGAAATTCAAAGTATTTTTTCTACTATTCCTTCACTGGAGGTAAGTAAATGGGCCCCTTGATCTTTATTATGCATGAAAATAATTGTTTACAGCCTTCATTGACCGCATAGTAACTTGGTGTTCCTACACAAAATACTGTAGCACTACCGAATATCCAGAAGCAACAAAATCATTACTTTAAATCATATCGATACCTATATATTAAAACCTGAAATCATGTTTCTTTCTGTCATATAAACAAAGCTTTTCCAAACTCAAATGTTCAAGATTTATCAATCAAATCAATCTAGAAACTTCAAATGATTTTTTCCGTGACTCAACATGATCAAGTTTTCTCTCTAACACGCTAGCAATTAAAAAAAAAATGTGAGTGCAAAAAAAATTATATTGGTGTTTCCCCCGAGGTCTTTCTTACGTTAATTGAGCATATTATACGAGGAAGGTAGTATATTTACATTTGATAGATTTATGCTCATTAGTTGCTGATGAACCATTAGGGAGAAACTTTACTGTCGTTTAAGAGAAATTTGCAAAGCCATAAAACAGGTACATTATGTGAAACTGTATTACATTGCATTAGAGCTTAACGAACTAGGATAATATCCAAACGTATAGAAAATATCCTAAGTGGTATAAAATATTTTATTTGTTCAAACCTACCATTTTATGACTCACCGTTTAATGTTTGAAAGATTACATTCTTTCTATAGTGCCATTATTACTATAAAGATGATAGCGCCATGATGGCCCCGTCACTTTATATCGGTGATGAGAGTAGCTGTGATTTCCTTTGGGTTTAAAGGATGAGACTCTTAAGGAATTTTAAGCAGAAATCCACAGAAGTAACTCTGATAATGAGGCATTTTATATCTACAGGGTTCAGATTAAATGGGGAAAGTGTAACAATTTCTGTGGTTGGTAAAATGATACTTTTTGTTATATCCCAAGAGTGGATGATAATAACTGGAAAATTGTCTGTCTCTGCCAGTAATTATGTAACATATCTTTTATTAGGCATGGTTAAAATTGTTCCGGCAGGACAGAAATGTAATAGCTAAACTGTGATGCATTCAGTCATATTTGGGGTGGGTTTCATTTCACTTGCATGATTTGTAACACATTAGGGATCGTTACAACAGTAAATGCAGTGAGCAGTGCAATCTCTTTTTCCCCACACTGCAATGGTTTTTCCAAGAATTCCAGAGTTGTTGCGGTTGGCTCAACTGTGCTTGCACTTTTATACAAATCAATTGCAATTGCGTTCATCTTGTATCATGATCACCATATGTTGTTTAAATTATGTTTACGCCCTATTCTTCCTACTCAACAGCCCTGCGGCGATTTATGTAGGGCATTGTAGGATCTTCGGAGTGCTACCTGCTTTGGAGGTGGTGGTAGCTCCAAGGTTCTTGCATCAATAGGGGAGACTCCTGCTTTATTCAGAGCAGGAGGCAGTAAGGATTAAGTAGCTCCAAGCAAGTGCCAAGAGTGCTTTCTATCTATCTATCTATCTATCTATCTATCTATCATCTATCTATCTATCTATCTATCTATCATCTATCTATCTATCTATCATCTATCTATCTATCCATCCATCCATCCATCCATCCATCCATCTCTCTCTGTCTGTGAAGGTTCACATTCATCAAGGTCATGGTATATCTATAGTAATAATGTGAAAGTGAAAACACCTCATAGCTAGAATCATGGTAATACTATCAACACCTTGCCTCCATGTGGTCTCTGACCCAATGCTGGTTTTACTAAACTGATTATGCTAATTGGAGTCAGATTCCAGGGTATATCACCAAATAGTTTTGTACAGGACATTCTGAATTGAGAAAGCCAGTTGGATCTCTAGTGGAACGTCTTCAAGGAAAAAGAAAAATACAGCAAGTCCAGATTTGACTTGTGTCAGTTTAGTCCTAAACGTATTTTTATTTGGAAGATTGTTTCTGGTATGTTGAGTGCATCAATGCTGAATTTTTCATGTTGCTTTATTAATCTATTGTTTTTACTTAGTCTTAGTAAATTGTTTAGGGTATATTGAGGTATGGGTGGCTCATATTGTAATACACAGAAGCCATTAATAAATCGCTTACAATCAATAATAAATAAATAATTCACAAATACCTGTGAAAAATGTCTCCAAGATGTATTGGAGTCAAAGGGAAGGTGAAGTTACATTGTGATTAAGGTGTTTTTGGCTATGCAATAGCATACTGTATATTATATACAATGCCCTGCTTTGTTAGACAGACTCCTTTCCATTATGCTACAGCTGTTCCTCATAAGAAAAAAGGCCAAAATGGTGCCTGGACAGCTCCTTAGATTGATAAGGAGAGGACTGGCGAGGGTTCAGATCCCACTGGTTGATGTGGAAGGCAAGGAGGCATGAAAATTATGTCTGCATTTCTTCTGCAAATTTTTCTAGCAAAACTGATAATTTTTTGCCAGTGAAACAGAGGTCATGGCGAAATTTGAGTGCAGCTCAAGTTTTTTCACTAGTTTTTTCGACCATCGAATAGGATACTAGGACTTTGAATTTACTTCAACTTCGATTCGAAATAAAAATCGTTTGACCATTCAATAATCGAAGTATTGTCTCTTTAAAAAAACTTCGACTTCAATACTTCGCCAAATTAAACCTGCCAAAGTGCTATGTTAGCCTATGGGGACCTTCTACAACATTTTTCTGTGTCTTTACACATCGAATAAAAATCGTTCAATCGTACGATTTAATCGTTCGACCAAACGATTTTTATTCGATTGCAGGATTGCCAAATTTGCTGAAAAAACTTCGAATTCGAAATTTGAATTAGAAGTTTTTTAATTCAATGGTCGAATTTCGAAGTTTTTTGTACTTTGAAATTTGATAAATCTGCCCCTAATTGTTCTCTAAGAACTAATGTGTCAGCACTATATAAAGAAAGGATACAAAAAAGGGAATAAAAAGTTACTATAGATGTTCCGTGATGCAAATTTATCCTTTCACTGGATAAATGAGAAGCAAAATAGGAATAACAGTCTGTGAGTGAACAAATGAACTTGATGCACTTCTGTCTTTTTACAACCTCAATAGCTATGTGACTATGTCATTCATTTTTCCTGTACTAACCTATAAAATCAGCAAATAGATTTGGGCGTAACAGGTTCACTTTATAACTGAGGACGGTTAAATACTTTCATTCTCTCATCTAATCTAGGAAAAACATGACATGTAATCCTCTAAATTCATCAGATTCCAAACGTAAGTGAATTAACCAAACGCTGAAAAACCATTACGGTTATCATTATCTACAATGGTTTGGAATTATAAACACATTATATACCACTTTATGAATTTTAATTTTTGTCACATGCTCATTTAGCCTTTTTTTGGCCAAAAAAAAAAAGCATCACAAAAATGTTCTCATTAAAATGATTCTGTTTCTTGTAACCAGATATGGATTAAATCATAGAAAGTGTGTATTTAACGTGTTACAGATGCTGCTTTATTTACAGATTTCATTTTCATATTGAATATTTGCAAATATGTTTCCATTGTTTTTTTTTTTGCAGAGGTTTAGGGGGAAGGAAAATGCTCTAATTTTTCAGGTGTGGCTCACAAAATATTTTCTTTCCTCTCACCGCATGTGTTTCACTGCTAGTGTTATAGGACTGTACCCAAGTTCAAGAGTCAAGAGCATTCATCATGTTACTATAATACTAAGCACATATTTTTCTAGACTTTCTTCTTTCTGTTGAAAAGTCTGGGTAAAACGAAAAAAAAAAAAAACTTGGCATGCTTGGCTTTGGGTTGATCATAAACATGTGCTACTCATATTAGTAAGACATAAGGTGAATACATTCTATATTTCTTTATATTTTTAAACCAACAGCGCACTATTATTTATATTTATATTCAGATGAACTTAGCACTGAAAGAAAAAAAAAGAAAAATTGTACAAAATCACAAATGAAGACGTCACACCCAACATCTGTACTGTTCGTGAACCATGAATACTTGAACCATTGCATTATCTCTATCAAATTTTAAAAAACTTAAAAAGAACTATCACGGAATTAAAATAGCAAGTTCGTTTGCGTTTCTCAGATCAATTATTTGCATCTAATTTAATTTCTTACGTTAAAATTCTAATATCGAAGTCGAAGGATTTACCTCATTTCATTTGTTCGATTGATCATAGGAAAAATCGTTCAATCGAATGATTAAATCCTTCGAATCGAACGATTCAAAGGATTTTAATCCATCGATTGAATGATTTTCCTTTGATCAAAAAAAGCTAGGAAAGCCTATGGGGACCTTCCCCATAGGCTAACATTGATGCTCGGTAGGTTTTAGGTGGCGAAGTAGGTGGTCAAAGTTTTTTTTCAAGAGACAGTACTTCGACTATCGAATGGTCGAATAGTCAAACAATTTTTAGTTTGAATCGTTCGATTCGTAGTCAAAGTCGTAGTCAATTCGATGGTCGAAGTAGCCAAAAAAAAAACCTTCAAAATTCGAAGTATTTTTTATTCTATTCCTTCACTCGAGCTAAGTAAATGTGCCCCTAGGTGTGAACTTGACCAAATATTAGGCCTCGATTGGTCTTGAAATTGAAAAGTCTGAATCCAAGGGATTTTGGTATGTAAAAAGTTGCACTAATTGTTGATGCTGCAGTGCCTGCACTTTATGAAACCCTTTTTTGGCTTTGCAAATAAATCACCTAAAAAAGGTACAGGACAGAATTATTATATGTATTCAAGAACATTTCTCATTGTTTATGATCCACATTTCTGGCTGTTTACTATCAGGGATATTTCCTGCTTCATCTTGATCAACTTCACACTTTGCAGTCTCATACAATTCATGTTGTATGAGGTCGGTTGCTTCTACTCCACAATCATTGAATGCACAGGGGCACATTTACAACTTCGAATTTCGAATGTTTTTTTGGCTACTTCGACCATCGAATTGGATACTTCGACCTTCGACTTCGAATCGAACGATTCGAACTAAAAATCGCTCGACTATTCGACCATTCGATAGTCGAAGTACTGTCTCTTTAAAAAAACTTCGACCCCCTACTTCGCCAACTAAAACCTACCGAGGTACAATGTTAGCCTATGGAGAAGGTCAATCGAACGAATAGCGGTAAATACTTCGACTTCAATAGTCGAAGTCGAAGGATTTAACTTCGATAGTCGAATATCGAGGGTTAATTAACCCTCGCTATTCGACCATTAGTAAATGTGCCCCACAGTCTTTGGTTCTGTTCAGGAATTTACAAATTATTTCTAATAAATAATATTAATAAACAAGGTTAATTGACTTCATCATCTCCTACTGCATAGGTTATGCAGAAATATGGCATCAATCTTTAAAAGCTAACAAGCTGTCTTTCACTAGAGACTTTTTTTCCACAGCGTCCAGAAAATATTTTATCTGTTTGGGAACACTGTTAAAAATAATGTTGCATATTTGAATACCCAGTTGTATTTGAGATGGTTTGGAGTATAGCAGGTGATAGCTAAATAAACATATTTTCCAACTATTCTATCTGTTTTTTTATAGTTGGACCATAATAATGGATCTATGTTCACTAAAGGCCAAATCTTCTTACATCCCATAGTTTAAGTAATTTCCAATTTTTCCGCACACAAAAAAAATATTCATAATCCTATTTTATCTCATCAGTCAAGCAAAATGAACTTTAATTACACTATATAAATTATTTGAATCTTGTTTCCTCCAGTTTGGGAATTCCTAATTATAGCAAGCAGGCAGCAGCCATTTTGTGGACACTGTTATTAAGACAAGCCTTGTATCATCTCACAATCTTGTTTGTGCACCAGAATGGGGGACCTGATGTCCATCCCCATGCCCTGGCTACACAATTAAATGGTGAAGAGAACTGGAGGAATGTGGAGAGAGCAGTGACATCTAGGAAGTGCTGAATGGAAAGTGAAATTGGAAAGTGAAAGTAATTGTCTGCCCCGTCTCTATGCCCATGGCATAGAGGAGGGGCAGACAATATTTGATTGACAGCTGAGATGTTTAAACAAGCTATGAATGTTTTAATAAAAAATAGAAATTGGATTTCATGTTTAATTTGAAAAGGACTTTTATTATACAGCTTTTTGTGTCTGGGTGACAAGTCCACTTTAATGATTACAACAAATGGCAGACCATGCAAATTTGACCATCACTAAATCAGGAGTCTTTGTTAACTACATTTTTAAAAAATATAGATATTTGGTTAGAGATGAGGGAATCTAAGTAAAGCTTGCATTCTCACACAGTAACGTGGAAGAAAGCAATACTTGAAGTTATCAGTTCAAATATAAAGATGTTGGCCAACACCAAAGCATATACAGCACATACTTGTTGGAGCTTAAGGGTATGTGAGTTCATAGATGAAAAGAGCTGAACCCCTAATCAGAAAATTCCCTACTCATAAACACATACAGACATGACTATGCTAATGTGGGTATATCTGTAGAAGATTGCCTTCAGCCACACCTGCTTGTAAGAACACATAACTTAATATAATGAGCACTATTGCACAGATAAGACAACATAAATCTCTATTGGAATTACTCAGCTCTTAGTATCACTTGAGTTTGGCCTTCTCAGATGAATATATCAAGCACCTGCTTAGTGGAAGAATCAGTAACATCATCACAATTATACACCAGGAGAATTGTGTTGATTTCTTAATTCACTACACAGAAATATTCCCCCCAACTATGGGTGTGTGTCATTCCAAAAAAGGAAACAAAACATGGATGTCACAAGTTCAAACTGGAAACTGTCTGGATATTTAATTAAACATTTTCCTATGTTGCAAAGAAATAGGGGCACATTTACTAAGGGTCGAATTTCGTAGTTAAAAAACTTCGAAATTTGACCATCCAATTTGATACTTCAATAGTCGAAGTATTTTTTCCATTGAAAACCCCCGTTTTTGAGCAAAATAAAAATGTAATCCTTCGAATCGATCGATTCGAAGGATAGTACAAAAAAAAAAATGTGACTTCTAAAAACTTAGCCAAAGACTCAGAGAGGTTCTAGGAGGTCCCCCATAGGCTAAACAGCAATTCGGCAGGTTTAAGGTGGCAAAGTGTCGAAGTCGAAGTTTTTTTAAAGAAACAGTACTTTGATTTTCGAATGGTTGAATTTGTGAAGTATTTTCAATTCTAATAGAATTTTGGCCTATTCAATGGTCGAAGTACCCAAAAATTACTTCGAAATTCAACGTTTTTGAATTAGAAAGTTCACTTCGACCCTTAGTAAATGGGCCGCATAGTGACATTAACATTACTTATATGAGCATATATGTGAGACCTGCACTATTGTGGATACGTCTTCACTGGTGTTTTTTGATGCATCTCCAAGTAAGAAACCATAGCTTATTACAATGAAACACTGGAATGGGCACTGTGGTACTTTTAATTGAAAATTAAGGGGCAGATCTATCAAGGGTCGAATTTCAAAGTGGAAAATACTTCGAAATTCGACTATCGAATAGAATCCTCCAACATTCGAATTCGAAGTCGGAGGACTTTATTCATCGTACTATCGTATTCCGATCGTAGTACGATCATACGATCGTACTCCGATCGTACTTCAAATCGTACGTTTTTATCATAAGATCGTACGATTTTCTTTCGAATATAAAAGACTTAGAAAATTGCTCTGGAAGGTCCCCATAGGCTAAGATAGCACTTCGGCAGGTTTAAGTTGGCGAAGTATTGAAGTCGAAGTTATTTTAAAGAGACAGTACTTCGATTATCGAATGGTTAAATAGTCGAACGATTTTTACTTTGAATCGAATTCTAAGTAAATTCGAAGTCATAGTATCCTATTCGATGGTTGAAGTATTCAAAAAACTACTTCGAAATTTGAACTTTTGTACTTCGAAAATTCACTCGAACCTTAGTAAATCTGCCCCTAATTGTTCTAAGTTTCTTTTTGACATCCCTGGGGGCTCTCTCTTTTTATAAATGATGGAAGTGACTTTTAATTTGGAGCTAAGTTGGAGCTTGAACCTGTGCATTTGTAAATATTATGTAGGTTGTATCTAGATTATTACTGTATATGAATCATGCATATAATGATTTCTAAATGAAAAATGAAAATTCCCAATTGCACAGCGAAAATCCCGTGCTTTTAACCTAGTCAGTTTTTTTTAGTTCAAAAATCTATTCAAGCAGTTGTATTATTACAGTGCCAAAGACAGTTAAAAGTAATTTCAGTTCAAAATTTAGGGAGCATTGGCACTGAAAAAAGGTTCAGAGAAGAGCCAACAAGTTATTTGTGGCATTGAATGTTCTACATTATCCAAAAATGTTTTCCAATCTGTAAATTTGTTAAATAGTAAAAAAAACACCAGTGTTTATACATGATGAGATGGTAGAAATATACACAACTCATGGCTTTTGTATTCAGCTATTTTAAATGATTAGAAATTTGCTAAAAAATTGCTCAACTATTATGAAAATGTGTTTGGTTGAAAAAAAATTTGCAAAGGCCAAACACAAAAAAAAATTTTTTTTTGCAATTCACTCATTTGAAATTAGTTATTTCTATCAATTTTAGGCAAGTAAAACATAATAAGCAAAATTGGGAGAGAACATTATGGGTGAAATACAATTTGTCAGTGTTAAACTAATTAAGCTAGACTTATTCTAAATGCACTTTAATGTCTGATGGAAAGAAACTTTCAGTACACACAGTTTGACAAACTGGCAATTTGAAGCAGCAAATGTAAGTGCTTTTCCAATTAGCGATGCAAATTGATTATATCTTGATGCACATTGTGGAAGCAAAACAGAGCCTCCAACATTTGCCGGTTATTTGGAATAGCTGCAGTAGAAAAGATATATGAAAGAATAGAAGAATTGCAATAAAAAGTAGACAACAAAATTGTGCCAAAAATCTTTGATAAACAATAAAAAAGAAGGAAGAGAACAGTTTCTCCTGACAGATAAATTATCCCAACAAACGTAAAAAATTATAGCAAAGTGAAACATATAAGTATGTGGTATTTAAACGCCTAGTTGCATTTATTGCATCCCCCCTTTGCTTCAAGAAACTTTATCTCCAGCTCTGCTATGGCTCTTATTCCTTCTCCTCTCTTCTTATTCTCTTCTCCCAGTCCACTCACTTATAAACCACACACCAAGGGATATCTTTTGAATATGATTTCAGAATATCTTCTAAAATAATTTGTTGGCCTTTGAGACACATTGAGTATTTGACAATTCTGTTTAGATGAGTTTCATAGTAACCACTTTATCTACAGAAAAAAAAAAGTGGGTGCTGTTCCCTTTTACTAAAGATGAAGTAAAATTACTCAACAAGTTTACAAACTAATCAGAATTTGAATTTATAGTTTTATACATTTTGCTTACCTTTTTGTAAATTGGAAGCAGAACATTCTAATTTGCTTCTGTTCCCAAGAAAATGGCTGTTCTTCTTGATTTGTCTGTTTCTGTGAAAAACTCATGGAAATACTTGATATGATACTATGATATTATAGTCCTATGGTAATAATCAGCAGAAGTTGTGCATGGGTAGTGATGTAGTGATCGGCGAATAAATTGGTGACGAATCGCGTAGTTTCGCCGCTGGTGAATACATTTGCGAAACTGCAGAGAAAATTCACTGGTGAAAAATCCAGCACGTCAAAAAAATTTGGGTGCACGTCAGAATAGTCACTCGCATAAAAATTGTTGCGCATCAAAAATTATTCGGACGGCCATTGACTTTTATGCATTTGGACAAAATAGGCGCGTGTATAAAAATTGTTAAAATCATTTTGACGCCCATTGACTTCAATGTGTTTTGCAATTTTTTTTCCATTTTGCAAATTTCACGGGATATTCGCAAATTTTTCAGCGAAGCAAAACGGGACAAATTCGCCCATCATTACTTGAGAGTAGTCCTTGCTCTAGAAAGTTCCATTTTCTGTTCTATCCAAGTGACCAATCTCGTACTAATTTTAAACTATAATTGATTTCTTATTGTGGGATTAATACTAGTGATGAGTGATTCTGTCTCATTCGAAAAATTCTCTACTCAAAATGCGTTAAAGTCAATGGGCGTATTTTCTTGTGGTGAATTATTTTTGTCTCTGCGATTTTTTTTGTCTCAGCTGCTTCTTCAGTAAGTCAAAATCAAGTAGACTTTTTGAGTTTTCTTCAAAAGGTTTTACCAATCATCTGAACAGTGTATTCAGTAGAAATACGTCTAAAATACCTGGATTTTCTGAGTTTTATTCAACTGAAGAAGCTGCTCAGATGAGTGATGAAGCGTTTTCGAGAAAATTTAGTCCAGTTACTTCAGACTTATTTCTACTAAAGGTACATGACCTGTTATCCAGAATGCTTGGGGCCTGGGGTTTTCCAGATAACAGATTTTTCTGTAATTTGGATCATACCATAAGTCTACTATAAATCTTTTCGACATTAAATAAATCCAATAGGCTGGGGTTGCCTCCAATCAGGATTAATTATATTTTAGTTTGGATCAAGTAATTTGGAACTTTATGGATAACAGGTTTCCAGATAACTGATCCCCACGCCTGTACATATCTTGACCTGGATGAAAAAATTTGAAACTTTATGGATAACAGATTTCCAGATAACTGATCGCCATGCCTGTATATATCTTGACCTGGATGAAAATCTTCATAGACATTTGATAAGTAATAAAAAAGGTTGGTAACAGAAAGTATGAGAGACAATGACAGTTTAGACAACAATGTTACTAACAATGTAGACCTGGAATGTCTGAGGAGGGATAATAAACTATACACCTTATTCATATTATCACTAGACAAAAACAGAAGAAAATGTAAACAAAATGAAGACATCATTGCCCTTTAACTGATGAACATGACTTTTACACTATTATATTCGTATTGTACTAAAATGTGTTCCATATGGGATAGAATGGGATTTATGTATGATACTTTCCCTGTATATATTTTATGGGCCCATAGAAATCTAATTTTAGAAACACCTTCACTGGCAGCAATCCTCTCTCTAATAAAAATTGTGATCTTGCTTAAAAGAAATATTTTAATATTAAAGTCTTGTTAATCTTTTTTTATATTCAGATTTTTACCCAATAAATCCACGAGTTTGCTGTTGTTATATCTTGTTCTATTTAGACAGAAAAGCAAATACTGTAATTTGATACAGTACATCATTAAGGGCATTTGCAAGGTAAATGTCTTAAAAAGGATAAGTAAACCTTTAAAACAAGTGAAGGTAAAATTGCTGAGGGGGCTATTTTAAGATCATTTGCAATACACAGTCATTATTTATTTTGTTTTTATTCCAAGATATTAAAGGAGACATATACAGTTAATATGAATCAATTTTGTTACAACAGCGCCACCTGCTGGTCATTTTCCCACCAGTCTGACCACCAAGTAGTCAAGGAAGTTGTCAGGAGAAAGAAAGAGGCTGCTCTGATGTTTTTCTGCTTAGGAAAAAAATGTAAAACCTTTCTCAAATCTTTCCAAAGCAGAAGAACATCAGAGCAGCCTCTTTCTTTCTCACCCTGTTCCTAACCCAGGCTCTGAGCACCAGTGAAATACATAGGAGAGGCTATTACTCATCAATCTCATCTGTAAGCCTGATACTGTATATAGGGGCAAATTCACTAAAGGGCTAATTTGCTCCATCAAAGGCTCCGCCACACTTCGTCCACCCTACCTCAATAAATTTGTTATCACTACGGTAATTCACTAAAATGTGAAGTTGCGTCTCTGTCGCCAAACACTTGTATAGTTTCGTTAGCGTTAATTCGTCAGCACGAGCATTTCATAGTGAACTTTGGCTTGTGTTCATTTCTGCCTAGTGAAAGCTTGTTAGTATTCTTACTCTTAGTGCAATTTGAATAGGGCAGGTACATATAGGTCATATATATGTCTTTATTAAAAAAGTTGAGATGAGATGAGATATGTGTAGTAGAACCTTTCATGCTGCTGCAGATAAACGTCTAATAGACCTCAAAACTGATGTTATTTATTCCATTCTTGTCCAGTTGTATCTGTAAAAAAAAACATTTTCCTGGAAGGTTTTTTTTAGGGATCCACTATTTTGGATTCGGCGAAACCCCCGAATCTGAATCCTAATTTGCATGTGCAAATTAGGGGTGTGAAGGGGAAAACATTTTTTACTTCCTTGTTTTGTGAAAAAAAGTCACACGATGTCCGTCCCCCCATCCCTAATTTGCATATGCAAATTAGGATCTGGATATAGTTCAGACGGGCAGAAGGATTCAGATTCATTGAAAAAGGCTGAATCCTGGCTGAATTTCGACCGAATGCTGGGTTCGGTGCATCCCTATTTTTTTTTTTATGTATTTCTAGGTATAAAAGGTCTTTTGAATAGGGATGGGTGAATTTTTTTGTTTCGCCGAAAAAATGACGCCCATAGACTTGTATGGCGGCGTGCGGCAAAAAAAAAGACGCGTGTCATAGACTTTCATAGTCAATTTCATAGACTTTAAACTTTAATGGGCGTCTGCGACATTTTGCCGGCGGTGAACGGGTCAAATTCGCCCATCCCTACTTTTGAATAGTGATGTGTGAATAAATACGCCAGTCGCGAACCAGCTTCAAAAATTTTTTGATGAGCATCGGAAAAGTCGATCGCACCAAAACCGTCAAGCGTCAACATTATTCGGACGCCCATTGACTTAACGCCAGCTTCGAAATTGACACGAGCATCAGAATTGGCACAGACGTCAAAATGTATGTTTCACAAATTTTTTGACGTTTTGCGAATTTCACTGGAAATTTGCAAATTTTTTGGCGAAGCCTAACAGGACAAATTTGCCCATCACTACTTTTGAACTGTATCCTCTTTTTGTGCGGAATTTAAAGATACCTTCCCACTGTTCAGAAAGTCTATAATGACAAAGCTGTAATTACTTCTATGTGGACCTAAGCCCCTAAGCCAAACCTTCCACCCATGGAAAAATTTAGAAAATTCCTCTGTTGTGGGATCTGCTTAATCTGCTACAACCTCTGTATGGAACTACCTTTTATGCTCTGGGTTTAATTGGATATTCTATTCCTCTGTTGCTACCTACACATGGAAAGTAGAAGGTGCCTATTTGGAGTCAAAGAAATAGAGGCCTGTACATTCTGGACTAATGCCAAGGGCAAAGCTTTGGCACACAGGGTAAGCAAACCTTCAGGGTGGGTAGCAATCACTTAGCAAATGGTCCCTTTCAATATCTCTCTAATGTTAATTATTAGTTTGCCTGTGAGTTTTTGAAGTGCTAGCCCCTTGAGGAAACCTGGAGGTCCTACCAATGTACCACTGTTTCACTTTAGGATAACTAGACGTAATCCTAGCCACTTGCTTCAAATCCCAAAGGATTCCTCTGGATATACCAGACATTACTTTTTCTAAACTGGATTCCTAGGGCTTAATTTTATTAAATGGCCCAAAATACGTAAATTTTTCATCTGGTGAATATTCTGAATAACTTCATGTTATTTTCAGACATCTGCATCAAATTAACTCCTGGGAATCCAATTTAGAAAATCTTTCTACCAGGATTATCCCAAAGAAATCATGTGGGATAGCCAGCACTCTATTTGTTTCACTGCTCTGGGTGGTGCACATTTAGATGGCAGAACTAAAGCCTAACTAAAGAAGTAGCTAGAAATATTGTACATTATGTTTTGGGCTCCTGTACAAGCCCAAGGCAACCACAGCCCTTAAGCGGTAAAGATCTGTGTCTCCAAAGATGCCCCAGTAGCTCCCCAATTTCTGTTCTGCTGATTCACTGCACATGCTCTGTGCTGCTGTCACTTACTGAGCTTAGGGACCCACTCACAATATACAGTACACATAGAATAGAAATGTCACAATATAAGGCTGATTAGTAATTAATACAGATAATTACTACATGGCAGCACAGACACCAATGCAATTAGCATCAGAATTTAATAATCAGCCCTGTAGCATCAGTTTATATTACAGGGGAAGCTCATTTTCTGCTGGATAATTAGTGACGAGCCCTAAGCTTAGCTTCTCAACAGCTGCTCAGAGCCCACTGAGCATGTGAGTGTCACAGACACTTTCCAAGATGGTGACCCCCTGTGACAAGTTTGAAGTCCTGGATCATTGCTGCTATTGACAAGCTGAAACTTTAGGCCAGTGAAATAAGTTCAGTATATAAAATATGGCATTTTTAGCCAAATTCATTTTGGAGGTTTAGTTCTCCTTTAACCTGTCTGCATAATTTCCTCTGTTTACCAACATAGCCAATGCAGGTTAAAATATACATTCAAATACAGATACAAAAAAATTGTAATAATCCCATAGTTTCATAGATAATTTTATGTGCCATTAATTTCTGCAGAATGACATTACAACAGAAAATACTGTAGCTAGATGCCATTATTGAGAAACAGATGTTACTTTTTAAACCAGGAGAAATCACCTTTCTTAAAGAATGTAACTATAAATATACAACTGATTGAAACATGCATTTCCAATAAAAGCAGTGGAAAATATTCAGAATGCCGACAAAAAAAAAAAAGATGTTGCTGTCTGGAAATCATAAAAATGCCTTGGCCTTCATACATAAGAAACGTTTTTAAGATTAAATGACATTTTATCCATTTGTAAAATGTAGTGACGCGCAGACGCTATTCGTGTGCATTTCCCATTAATTATTTCTTGTGGCTTCTAGATGATCATTTTTCATAAGGCACTGCTACTGAAAGCTTTGTCATTGTAAGAAAAAAAGAAAATGTATATTGTTCTTATATATGCCATAAAATGAATATATGACTGATGCCATGAGGCTATAGACACCATGTAGCAAGAGGGAGCTCAGAAGACAGAACTAACATTTCAAATGAAAAATGATGATGATTTTTTTTTTTTTTTACCTTTTAATTTTCTTTGTCATTTTTTTCCACCATCGACATTCCATATGTATATGAATTTTCAGCATGATCCATTTATGACCTATGACTTTAATATAAATATGGAATTATTAATGCACACAGAAGAAACGTTGCAACCTGCATGGCCTGCATCCCGAAGCATTATATTCATGAGGGGCAGGTGGGTGATTGCTCATATGAAGCCTCACCCCCTACCCATCGCATTACTTATGGATCAGACATGCAAGGTAGATAACACCTGCAGGCACAAGTTGCAGAACAAGACTTTGGACAGAAGTGCTCTGTCACGACCGGCACCCAATACCAGAACAAGTGCCAAGCACCCTGGTCTCGGCTCGGCTTCACCAGTAGTGTGACCACCGTTGGGCTACGGGAGGAGCCCTCAGCTTACTTGGGTGCCACCTGGATTTAACGAGGGGTACAAGGCGAGATGTTCTGGCTGGCAAAGGGGCACGACTGTTAGCAGAGTCTTTTGGGCCGAAGGTCACGGTACAAGAGGATTAGGCAAGTGAATCGTCAGACAGGCTGGGTCGAGGCAGGCGGATATCAGAATCGTCAGGCAGGCAAGGGTCAAAACCAGGTAGTCAATCAAGGGGTTAAGCAGGAGAGTTGTCATAGGCAGGCAAGGGTCAGGATACAGATTGGAGAGTAGTCAGGAACAAACAAGGTCAAACACGGATAATCAGATCAGAAATTTCAAGACAAACGCACAAGGCTCAGGAAAACCACTAGAACAAGTTCTATCACGGGCAAGGGGCTGTACACAGAATGGCCCTTAAATAGTTTCAAATTTCGTGCCAAACATGTGCCAAAAACGTGCTGGTGCAAACACGCCAGCGTGCCTGCACCTTTAAGAGATGCGCAGGCGCGCCGCGCGTGCCCTAGAACCCAAGATGGCGCCGGCTCAAGGACCATGCGGTGGTGCGTCCACGCTGCACAGGTATCCCCATACCCCTCACATGCTCTTTTGCACCCCTTATTACTTTTATGTTTGTATCTAGGATCTAGGTTCATAGCCTCTTATGTGTTGACTTTTTGGTTGATTATCAAACCTGTAACTCAAAATTAGAGGGTTATTTACATAGACCCTAGACAGAAGCAACGTAGAGGGTTCTTCACAGTCAGGACAGTGAGGTTGTGATGCTGATTCAGTTAATGACTATAAGAATGGCTTGGATGATTTTTTTGGACAGACACAATATCAAACGCTATTGTGATACTAAACTCTATAGTTAGTATAGATATGGGTACATAGAATTTATGTGAAAGTATGGAGAGGTGTGTGTATGGATGCTGGGTTTTCAATTGGAGGGGTTGAACTATGTAACTATGTAACTCTGTACACTGTTTACCAACAAATATATTTTTATTTGCTGTAAATATTGGTGTGTTGGCATCTCGGGTCATTGTGCCTGATCCTGTGCTTTCAAAAAGAGCCAGCACTTTACAATGGAACTGCTTTCAGATAAGCTATTGTTTCTCCTACTCAATGTAACTGAAGGAGTCGCAATGGTGCAATCTACAAATGTTTTTTTCACATATATTTACTGAACTTTTATCTTTCTTTAAAAGAAACAGCACTGTCCCCAGTCATCATCCCAGACAATGGTTTCAGTTTCTATAGTTACATCAAGTGGATTTTTCTTTTTCTTATAAGTGTCCTTATAACATGTTTATGAAATTCTAACCATCAAAAGAATTACATTACTCACTCTGGGCTGTTTTCTTAAAACCTTCACTGTCTCATGACCCCCATTGATTCTGTTTTTTTCTTTTGTTCCAGGAACATTTGTCTACGTTTGAGATCTCATCAATATTATTAAGCTGCCAAGATGCTTGTGAACAAATGCAACACACTGTAAACAAGGTAAGGTCATCCTTCAGGGGCCGGGAACATGAGATAAAGGTTTGCTTTGATCATTCCCATCAGACATGTTTAAAGGACTTTGGTACAAATAGCCATAAATCTCAAAAGCTTAGAGAAATATCCCTAAAATATAGACCATCTCTGAAAATGTCTCATTCGCAAAGGTAAATGCCTCAAAGATAGAAAAAAGTGTAAACAAAAGAACAATTTAGAAAATTTCTTCACTCTATCTTGGAAGATAAAAATTTCTAACCTGTAATTGTCTTCAATATTGGTGAATGTAAATGTTTTTTGCAAAATAATGTCACTGTAGTCACGGAAAAGGATAAACCAAAATTACAGTAAATGAATATATTTTTGACAGGGCTAATATAGGGTTGGATCTGGCTGTGCGTAATGTCAGAGGGAACTATTTTATCAAAGGAGTAGTAGATACAATGTCACTACACCAGAAGAACTACAGTAGAACTAATACAGGAGCTTGGCACCACCATAGACTCCTATTATTATTCAGAATGCTCGGAACCTTGGGTTTGGATAACGGATAACGGATCTTTCTGTAATTTTGAAACTTCATATCTTAAGTCTACTAGAAAATCATGTGAATCAACCCTATGGTTTTGCTTGATGGATTAATTACAAGGTCCTGTTTTATTATTACAGAGAAAAGGGAAATCATTTTTACAAAAATTGGATTACTTGGATAAAATGGAGTGTAAGGTAGATGGCCTTTCAGTAATTCCAGGTTTCCGTATAATGGATCCCATACCTGTACTTTAATATGATATACTGTATACATGCTTGGAACAAAGGCAAGACCCATCGGTCACATGGGTAGCAACATCGATCATTTTTTCTGCTACATTTTTTTTCCCACACTACAAAAACACTACAAAACCAGTTTTAAAGATTTAAACACTCGAACATCATCGACACCAGGCACCTTTACCCCCATTGCTACAAACATGAGTCTATCTATCATCTATCTATCTATCTATCTATCTATCTATCTATCTATCTATCTATTATCTATATATTATCTATATATTATCTATCTATTATCTATCTATCTATCTATCTATCTATCTATCTATCTATCTATCATCTATCTATCTATCATCTATCTATCTATCTATCTATCTATCTATCTATCTATCTATCTATCTATCTATCTATCTATCATCTATCTATCTATCTATCTATCTATCATCTATCTATCTATCTATCTATTATCAATCTATCTATCATCTATCTATCTATCTATCTATCTATCTATCTATCTATCTCTCTCTCTCTCTCTCTCTCTCTCTCTCTCTCTCTCTCTCTCTCTCTCTCTCTCTCTCTCTCTCTCTCTCTCTCTCTCTCTCTCTCTCTCTCTCTCTCTCTCTATCTATCTATCTATCTATCTGTCATCTTATAGCTCATGTGTGTCATTCTACATAAGTATTTACTTTCCAAATGTTTTCATGTTCACCTAATGGAAGTAATAAAATACTTACAGTTTGTCTGCTTTTTCACTTGTCAGTATCCCAACATATTTTAGGGATTGCAGCTGAAAGGAGGAGCCCCTGACAACGATCTAACAGGAGGCATGTAATGCTGTACTTCTAGCCAACATCCTTACACATGAGTAAATACAACACTGGGATTCATTAACTGTGGTTACACTGCTCACAGCTGAATTCTCCAAAATGCCTTACAATAAACCTCAGTTTATTGGGTCAGTTTTCTATGATCCAGAATCAAAAATATGCAGGCTTTGTTTAAACTTTCTGTTATGGTTAGAGTTCTTTTTTATTTTAAGGCCATTCCCTAAAACTTGAGTTTTAAAACAATTAAACCCTTTGGAGGTTATTTATTAAGAAGGTGCAACATAAAATATTATCCATGTAAGGGGCCCCAGAAGAACAAATGAGCTAATGATGGCATTGGTATGAAATACATAATCTGGAAACCCATTATGTAGAAAGCTCTGAATTAAGGGAAAGCCTTCTCCTATAGACTCAAGTTTTAAAAATGAAATCAGATTTAAGATGCAGAGTGACACCCTGATAAGTAGGGAAGAGCACACTTTTTAGCCAATAAAAAAAATCTTCAGGAATCCTCCCTAGAATTCTACTGTGTGTACTGCTGAAAAAAATCACTCACTGTTTCACATAAAAAATTGAGTTTGTTCACCCGAAAAAAAAAAAATAGGAAAGAACACCACTGGCCAAACTGAATTTGAATCCTTAAAAATCACATGGCTTTTTGTCACCCAAAAAAAAGCAGTTTTTTACGATGCGCTGCCATGCGCACACGGCTCTCTTTCACTCTTCCTGTCCCTAATTTGCATATGGAAATTGGGTCTTGGAATCAGTTCAGTATTTACCCTAATCCCAAAAAAAGTGGCTTTGGTGGATCTCTAGAAAAATGATTGATGCCTTGCAATTGACTCCAATGGATGATGACATTTTGCCAATTTGTGATTTTTTTCCATGGTTTCCGCAAAAAGATTTTGCAAAGTGAAATGGCCCAGTTTCACTGATCATTACTGAAGAGGAAAGTACAGGGCTCTCAAACGCCTTGCTTCCCCCACAGTCCACAATGATGCACAAGCACGCAGTTTGTCAGGTGCAAACCCACAGAGATGAAATACAACCCCCACTCCATATGTAATGAAAGTTTGCCTAAGTGCAGCCTATAAAATGTTGTTTTATGACCAGTAAATGCATCCTGCTGCTGTTGCCGTAGGTGATTAGACCAGTAGCAACCATTGCACCTTTTTCTCCATTTGTTCTCCATTGTAGGAGAAGAATTGGTGCAAGGTGCAAAGACTTTGCATTTTACACTTTGCCCCCTTTTTAGTAAATGAGGCATTATAACTTTGGCAAGGCAGATAAACACCAGACACATGCATTCATTGTATTCTGATGAGATACAAGCCTCATTACATAATATCTCTTGGCTGACTCATGGGTTAGAACACAATTTGTCATATCTGTTTATACCAGTGAAGTCTCATCTGTAACCAATAGCAACCAATGAGATATTGCACAAGAGCATATTTATAAAAAAATTGCATTTTATATTACACTGAAAAAACGAGTAAAATTTGGCATTAAATGAAATACCTGTTTGTGGTATTTAAACTCAACTAACCTGGGGCTCTGCAGCTGCTTCAATGCATATTAAACACAAAGGGGCCGATTCACTAAGGGTCGAATATTGAGGGTTAATTAACCCTCGATATTCGACTAGGAATTAAAATCCTTCGACTTCGAATATCGAAGTCGAAGGATTTAGCACAGGATTATCGAAGGATTATTCCTTCGAATCGAACGATTCGAAGGATTTTAATCCAACCATCAAAGGAAAATCCTTCGATCAAAAAAAGTTAGCCAAGCCTATGGGGACCTTCCCCATAGGCTAACATTGAGTTCGGTAACTTTTAGATGGCGAACTAAGGGGTCGAAGTTTTTTTTAAGAGACAGTACTTCAACTATCGAATGGTCGAATAGTCGAACAATTTTTAGTTTGAATCCTTCGATTCGAAGTCGTAGTCGTAGTCGAAGGTCGAGGTAGCCCATTCGATGGTCAAAGTAGCCCCAAAAAAACTTCGAAATTCGAAGTTTTTTACCTTCGAATCCTTCACTCGAAGTTAGTGAATCGGCCCCACAGTGATGGACTGTGTAAAAAGCAGCACCTTTATAAATATATCTGTATTTGTAATGCACCCGTCAAAACTTCCTGCTGGTTAGTTGCTGTGGGTGAAGGTTGCAGGCCAGGCCATACAGGTACAATAGGAGATGGGGTCATCTACAAAGCAGGACATAGTGTTTATAGTACTAAAACAAGCAGCAATTGGTCATTTTTTGCACTTTGCACACTATGGTCCAGATTCAATTCAGCGAGAAAAAGTTATCTCATGCTTTATCACGTGAAAACTCATGGACGAGATTCAATTGGAGGAGGAAAAACGTTTCTCCTAATTAAGTTTGAGTTTTTTCCCATAGACTTCAATAGAGTTTTCACTTGATAACCTGTGAGATAAGTTTTTCTGAATTGAATTGCATCTCTAACTGAATCTAGTTCTTCTCACTGAATTGAATCTGGCCTGATGTTTTATTGTTGCAGAAACATTGCAGGCCTCTTTTCTCCTTTTTTGCTCCTGTGCTAGGCAGCACTCTATCCATGCATGTACTGTAGGTGTCTTCCTCCTGCCCCCTTACTTGTCCCCTAAGCGCATTCAGACTCTCAAGTTAGGCAGTGGCAGGAGGCACCGAACACAATGGGGCCTGTTTGGCGATAAGGATAGGGCTTGCCTGTACCTGATGCTGCAAGGAGTGCTGCTGTCCCTGGGGTGCACCTGCTTGTTAATTGAGCACTCTTGTGCCCAACAGTGCTCTAGTACTTGTGCCCCAGGGATCTGTAAGTTACTCCTCTAGGCAGGGTCAGACTGGAGCAGAGGGGTTGCACAGTTGTGGGGCCCCCTGCGTTCATGCGTGAACACTGGCACGAATGCTGTCGAAAATGCACGGACATCGACACAAATACCGGTGTGTACCGCACTACACATTATTTTCTTGGGGCTCGGCAGATTAGGGAAGACGGCCTGGGCCGGCCGGGGCCCACCGGGTTTTTTTCCCTGTGTCCCAGTCTGACCCTGCCTGTAGGGGACACATTTATCTACCATTAGAATCCAAGCGATTAGAACAGAATAGGGAACTTTTACTATAATGAATTAAAGACAGGACTTTCAAATTTCAGGGCTAAAAATCATCTAAATATGTTCAATATCCCTTAGTTGGGGACAGATTAGCCACAGATGTGTCAACACCTCATTTTCTGACTATCACATTGGAGGAAGCTTGAATGGGAATATTGACACTTTGATAGACCACCGAGTTTACTTCAGTTAGGACATCCACCCAAGATTATGCACAAGAAATGGATTGCGACAACAACAGAAACCTTACAAACTTAAAATATAACTTTTATTCCTGCCCTTGTAGTAGGAGCAGCCAAAACCTCAATACCAATATAGCAGAATGGTTAAGTAAGGTAACGTCCCAGTGCAGATCACCTTAAATATAAATGATTTGCGAATTTTGTCAGTGCAGTTCCAAATGCTGGAATGTGACCTCATTTTCCAGATGTCCTCATATTTGAGTGCGTTCTGCTCAGTATTCCATTTTTTTTAAGGCAAGCGTTTGTCTGATTTAAGAAGCAGCTGCAGACATTTAAATGTGCAATTGTGCTTTTGCAGGGACTCTTAACACATCGCCACAGCTAAAAACATATGTTCCCGCTGCATTGTGTAAGCTTCAGTAAACAAACAGTAAGAGGATAAGCCAGCCATGACAGGCGCATGGCATCATACAGCTGTTGCATTCCAGAGGGTGACTCTACAAGGGATTCATGTCATCATGTAATATCAAATGGCTTGGGAGACTTTATAGTGTTGTAATTCAGGCATAAATCCTGCTGGTACCAGCATTAAATATTCATGTTGACCACACCATTCCTCCAACAAATATATACATACATACATAGGAACATAGGGGCAAATTCACTAACCTGCGGAGTTGCGCTAGTGCAGGTTTCACCACACTTCGCCAGGGCGCCGCTAATTCACTAAAATCCAAAGTTGCGCTGAGGGAGGCGAACGGTAGCGAAGTTGCGCTAGCGTTAATTCGTCAAGGAAAGGAAGTTACCCTAACGATGCCTAATTTGCATATGGCGCTAAGTTAAAGTACAATGGACGTATATGTAGCAGCAAATATATTACACTACACAAGCCTGGGAATACTTTCTAAAATAAAATAGAGTTGTTATATTGCCCTACACATGTGCCCACTGTATAGTTTAGGTGCCATATGTTAGGAAATATGGTAGGGGGGAAGGAGGGTACCCCCAAAAAAAATGTACGTTCTTTTTCAGCCTATCACCCTTAAAAAAGGAAAAGACGCCAGCGTTTTTTGGGAATTCAATTTTTTTGAAGCAATCCCTATCTACTCTACTGCACTTCGCCTGTTCTGAGGTGGCGAAGTAATGTCTGGCGCAAGAGGTAACGTTCAGTAAAATGCGCAAGTTAGTGAATTAGCGTAGTTACATCCCTTCGCCATAGCGCAACTTCGCCTGGCGTAAGGGTGCGAAGTAGCGCTAGAGTAGGTCCACTTCGCTAGCGAATTTACGCCAGCACCCGTTAGTAAATCGGCGAAGTAACGAAATGACGTCACGCTGGAGAATTTGCGCTAGCTTTATGCGCTTCGCACTTTAGTGAATTTGCCCCATAGCATTTTGTTGGTAAAAAGCTCCAGCAAAAAAGTGGCCATTGATCCCAATGAAAAGATTAACATTGGTCAGAACTACATAGGCTATGCTAGGGATCTTGAACATGAAGGAAACTGGTTACATGAGAGGGATTATGAAGCACTTCTTTTGGTGGGATTCTAACACAGAGACTATCCACCATTGGCTTTCATTCTATGGTGCAATTTCACTAACCTTGGAAAATCCGCCATCGATGACAGCATGACACTTCGGCAAGCGTAGATTCGCCAGGACAACGATTCACTAAAATCCGAAGTTGCGTTAAAGGCCTACAAATGAGCCCATTGTATAGTTTATGTGCCATATGTTAGGAAATGTAGGGGGGAAGCCGGTTACCCCAAAATAAATTTTACGCTCTTTTGCAGCCTATCACCCTGAAAAAAGGAAAAGGTGCTAATGTTTTTTTTTTCTACTATTTTTTAGGAACTCCTATCTACTCTATTGCACTTCTTATCTGCATCATAGTGAATTTGCTAGTTACGTCCATTTGCCAGAGCGCAATTTTGCCTGGCGTTAGGGAGTCTATCTCCTTTGCTAGTGAAGTTTAGTCACTTCGCCCTTTAGTAAATTTGCCCCTATAGATCTTAGTAAGCTCCAGTATATAATTCTTGGGGTTTGCAAGCCCCTAATGCAGCAGCTCCAGTGGGCCTGGACTCCCCCAGTCTGCCGCTGGGTAAACCCATTAAGCTTGAGACACCAGCTAAAGCTGGGGAAAGGTAGGGAGTTGTTTGTATACATTGTTATCTCTATTTAAACACATGAAGTACAAGGGGGAGGTAAAAGAATAATTTTAATAGGTATTATTTATTGAGTTCATATGGAGTAAAAGTGGATATGGAGACACTTTTGGACTTTCAGCAGAGACAGATATTAAAGATCAACTAAAATATTATATTTGTTCCTGACTCCTGCAACCGAGGAAATACACAAACATAACTAAATGGGAACTGTCTGTCTTTTTCAGTGGTTATGGGAATGGTTGCTTAGACACCAAGTTCTCCATTCGAGGCAGCACTAGGTAATTTTTTTTAGAAACAATGCAAAGAAAGTCGAAGCAGAAATGTACAATAAAGGTGTCAGTTACAGCTCTTAAACACTGGCTTGCACATAAAGAAACAATATTTTGCCCTACAATAAGGGGCCGATTCACTAAGCTCGAGTGAAGGATTCGAATGAAAAATACTTCGAATTTCGAAGTATTTTTTGGGTACTTCGACCATCGAATGGGCTACTTCGACCTTCGACTTCGATTCGAACGTTTTGAACGAAAAATCGTTCGACTATTCGACCATTCGATAGTCGAAGTACTTTCCCTTTAAAAAAAACTTCGACCCCCTACTTCGGCAGATAAAACCTACCGAAGTCAATGTTAGCCTATGGGGAAGGTCCCCACATAGCTTGCTAAACTTTTTTTGATCGAAGGATTTTCCTTCGATCGTTGGATTAAAATCCTTCGAATCGTCCGATTCGAAGGATTTAATCGTTCGATCGAACGAAAAATCCTTCGATCGATCGAACGAACGTTTAGCGCTAAATCCTTCGACTTCGATATTCGAAGTCGAAGGATTTCAATTCGAGGGTCGAATTTCGAAGTATTTTTAACTTCGAAATTCGACCCTTAATGAATCTGCCCCTAAGTGTTAAGCACAGTGCTCTGCCGCAGCCTGAGCAAGAGGTGGTTACATTTATAGGCAAACTAGTGATGTCCTAGAAAGCAGAAATGTTAAAATTCTGGCTTTGAATCTTCAAACAAAGAAAGTGAATTGCCACCTTAAAGTGGGTTTATGATATGCTTTAGAAGACAGTCACAGAGTTGAGGCCAGTGTCGGACTGGGATGCCTGGGGCCAACCAGAAAACCTTTGAGTGCAGGCCCACTCTCCAAATTGTTTTTCCTTTTTTTCTTCATTCACCTTTCTTCTTTTTCTTCTTTCTTTATTATTTTAATCACTTCTCCTTACATATTATCATCCATTCTTCCCTCCATTTCCTAGAAATGGGGGAATGACTGTGGTATAGACATACAAGGCAAATAATTGGGTGAGCAGAAGGGCCCACTAACACCTGGGCCCACCGGGAGTTTTCCTGGTATCCCAGTGGGCCATTCCGACACTGGTTGAGGCTTAGAACAAGTGAGAAGTAATTAAAATTGACTATACAAGTTAAGCTATTGACTAGGTCCCCCAAAGGCCAAGTTGTGCCTTAGTGGAGGCAGAGCTTTAGAAAGAAAAATCTAGGTATACGGTAAAGAACTATGAGGCCAACAAATAGAAGGATAAAAAATGGTTGCTGTATTTTCGAAGTTAAATGTAACCTATATTGAGTTGATCAATAATATTGATTACCTTTAAAGTTATGTAAACTAATGTAAAGCAATTTAAACGTTCATCTCAAAAAACAAAAACCCCAAACTCCTGGCAGCCATAGTCCATGTTTCAGAAGTCTACTGGCCATACTTTATGCTGCTTTTCTGTGGAAGGTGGTTTTTATATATAACGCGCTGGCATTGTATATATTGGTCTTCAGTTTTGCTAATCTGCCTAGGAAATTTCCTAAAGAAATGGTAAGGGCCAGGCAAGTGTATTTCTATTTCTGAGAACAAATATTTTGGGAAACAGAATGTTTCTAATTCTTCAACCTTCAATGTTCTTATCTACATAGTGCACAGTACATTATCAGGAGTTAGTAGTGTCTGCCTGTTCCCAAGGGAAGTTATTATTGAGAATTTATATCTGTAAGTAATTTGCCTTTTTCGGAGTCAGTGTAATGTACATCATATTGATTCTGAAAATACAATGTATTATTTTACGACCTACTATAATTAAAGAATGAATTTTATGTACCGTGACCCTAATACATCTAATAGAATGTATTTTAGAGTCCTGTAGCCATTTGTTTTTTGGAAGATGGCTTATTTAGAAAGTTGAACCAAAAATATGATCCACAGCTTTCAAATTTGTGCTCGAATTGTTGATGCCTGAGAAATGTGTCTTTCACTGATATATTTAGTTATAATGATTTGCCATTTTAAAATTTCTTTTAACAATTTGGATCCAAATTTGTATATATATATTTTATTTTAGAGGATCAATATACCATAAAGAAAGTGATCATTTATGACTACTTCTGAATTCATTGTCCTTTAAGAAGGCACCAGCTACCAAAACCCACATTTATCCATTTGCCTTTAATTGTGATTGGCTTCTTGATAAATGCAGCTCAGTTAATTCATTATTCAGAGAAAAACAATTCCTAGAAGGAATGATAAGGGCATAATAAAGAGCAGGTCACTGCTTCTTTGGGTATCAAATCCACATACAACAATAAACATCCTTTCAAAAATCTTGATGTCTATAGGGGTAAGTGCTCTAAAAAGGACGCAATGGAGAGCTCATGTTATTACAATTTATTCAGTCATCAAACACATCAAAACTAGGCGAGACGTGTAATAACCCTCAATGGATCAACAGCTCCTTCAAAAAGGCTAGTTCAGACAATTTTTCCACTATCTAATGATGGATGGCCATAAAATATAATTTAACCCAACTTAATTAGGAATTCATTTTTGTTGAATGAATTTAACGAATTTTATAAAGATTATATTTCAGGGCCATCAATCCAATTGTTTTGACTTGGTCCTCTTAATGGAGTGTTGATCATTACACTATACTATCTATAGTGATGGGCCAATAAATTCGCTAGGCGCGAATCCGGCGCTTCAATGAAATGTGGGTGCTTGTCAGAATAGTCGCATAAAAATTGTCGTGCGTCAAAATTATTCGGACACCCATTGACTTTACTGCATTTGGACAAAATAGGCACGTGTATAAAAATTGTTGCGGCCTTCAAAATGATGCACGTCCATTGACTCCAACTCCATTGACTCCAACGCGTTTCACAAATTTTTCGCCGTTTCGCAAATGTCACAGGAAATTCACCCATCTCTTCTTATCTGGTTTCTATGTGTTTAATAATAGGCGATTAAGGGTAGGACTCCACAAGCGATTTTATCGCGATCCGACACACGCATGGGGTCGCTGCATTGATCCGACTGCCCCCAGACAACATGTGTACCCACCATCTTTTCGTATATCTCTTGTACTGGACTTACCTAGATCTGGTTCCAAGTGTAAGATCACTATTGGATTATATATGGTTATTCCAAAATAAAGTATTAAGTCTTAACTGTATTCCCTCTAGTTTACTTGTAAGTCAGGCAGGGTCGGACTATGGGGCCTGGGGCTGCTGGGGGGCCACCAGGTTTTTTTCCTGGTCTCTCACCAGCCCAGTCCAACCCTGAAGTCAGGTAAAATATAATATAAACTTGAAACTAGAATATTGTGTAGAATAGCAGTGAGGTTATTTCGCATGACTTCAAAACTGTCTTGCTCATCTGCCAACATGTCAATTGTAACTGCAGCTGGATCAAGAAGAAAAATAGAATACTTCTCTGAACTGAGAGCTGAAATTGGATTGAAGAACATTGGCATCGATTTAAAAATCAATATATCTGGGTTGTCTTTGTGTTCATGGTGTTCAAGTATGAGATATAAGAATATAAGTTATTTATTTAAAATGAAAAGCATGCTTCACATAGTCATTGTATTTCGAAACAGTTTTCTTCTTACTGACTTGGCTTCATGAATGTCAAGCCATCAAATTTATTATAGCTGGTCAATGGTCCCAAATGTAAGAATGTGATTAAAAATGCAGCAGCTTAGTCCCCTTCTTTATGATTACAGGTCATCGTGGCACATGAATGTAATAATGGCTGGATAAAACACCAGCTTCTTCACATTCACAACCAGTTAAAAATTCTGTATTTCTAAGATATATTCTCAAGCTTTGTTTCAATAGTGCAGGTCCATAAATAAAAAAAGCTGTGAGGGCACAAACACTGTATGGGTTTAAAGTGATAATGACTGCGCTTCACTGTGGCAGATGAATGAAACAATAGTTGGGTAAGACATCCGTTTCTGCACATTCATAACTAGATAAAATGCAATATTTCTAAGAGATATTCTCTGTTCTGGTGTGCGTGTACAAATACCATCACGTCTGAAGTGATGATGATATTTAACATTATAATATACTGTATATTTATTATGTTTGTAGTTCTTGTTGTTATCTATAAATAACTCTTCTCTTTTCAGATATTTGTGATCCATCCATATCATCAATTCAATTGAAGCTGCCCATATGATTTTGTGCTGACTTGGCCACTCCTCTTCCAGTTGGAAGCTAACTGGCCGGTGTATGGGTGTAATGATGGCTGACCTAACCAATAGCAGAAGGGGATTGACAAGATCTCTACAGGGCAGGGATAAAAATCTCCAAAGAGAAGGACTGCACCAAGCCATTCATGATGCCTCCTAACACAGTTTTGGTTAGGCATGCATTTAGAGAACAAATGAAATGAAATTAAGTGAATGGGCGAATTTCTCATGAAAAATTCACGAAAAACGTGAAATCGGAAAGTTCCATAAAAAATTGTGAAATTCTAACGTTTTTATGAAAATCGGACGTTTTCACGCAAAAATCATGAAATTAGAAGAATTCCACTCAAAAGTCGTGAAATTTGAAGGATTTCACTCAAAAATCGTGAAATTTGAAGGTTTTCACAAAAAAATCATGAAAATCGGATGTTTCACTCAAAAATCTTGAAATTTGAAGGTTTTTATAAATAAATCGGGAAATTTGAAGGATTTCACTCAAAAATCATGAAATTTGAAGGATTTCACTCAAAAATCGTGAAATTTGAAGGTTTTCGCTAAAAAATCTTGAAAATCTGACATTTTCACGAAAAAACGTGAAAATCGGAAATTGACACAGGCAAATTTTCACCGGGGAATTTTCACGGGAGATTTGCAAATTTATTCGCTGGCGGCGAAATGCAGAAATTTGCTGCAAATTTGTGGCAGCCGAATTTATTCGCCCATCACTAGAAGTGAAATGAATGACTCTTAATTGGTAGTATATGTAGAAGGCAAGAAGGATCATTTGCTTACACATGATTTTTTAAGAGAAAAGTACCCTGATTGTAGCTCACATATCAGGTAACAAAGGTCACTTAAAAAATAGTTTTTCACCATTAACAAAATATACAACTTATCTATACACCAAAAGATTTTTAAAGCAATGATTCTCATAAATCAGAGAATCAGCTTAAAGTGCAGTGCAATTGATCCATTTTATAAATGAATAGTTAAATAAAAAGCTCAATCAATTGTTTATAGAGTGCTACTTAGAACGTGATTTATTAATTAGGACACAATAGCCTTGGATATAAATTCATTCAAAATTCATAGGTTAGATAAGAACATGATTAAAGTGCAGTGCAGTGAATGTCAATAAATTACTTAAAAATATATGTAATTGTAATTAGCTAAGATTTTACAATATGTTACCGATTATTAGGGTAAATTATATAATCAATATGCTGAAATACATAAGATAGTTAGGAGAAATTGGAAAATACAGATGGTGGAGTTGTCCCAAAAGCTTACTGCCTATTATCTTTCTAGACCTGGGACACCACAAAGTTGGAGAGAGGACAGGGTAACCAGGACTGTGATTTTGTATTCTAACTTGCCCTGATCCTGAAAGAGGCTAATCTACACCTGAAGGCCACAAATCCATGGCCCCTTAGAATTGAAGGAAGTGTTTGGAGAGCCAGAAAGAAATGATTAGAGCAAATGGTCTCTTAACCCCACAACTACATAGAACCCAAACCCAACTAACAGTTAAAAGGTTAAATAGGTTTAGAACCAAATAAAGCAGCAAATCTCCAATGTGCGTTTCATTTAATGGCTTTCTCAAGGCATAAGGGTGGCTTGTACCGAGATGCGCAAGTTAAATTACTTCCGCATTTTTGCAACTAATTAATGCTGACAATTGTCAGACCTCTGCAGTAACTAACAGGATAATATTATTATTATTATTTTAAATAAGTAAATAAGGGTATCCATCTATTTATTTTTTACACATTGCTTACACATAAGCAATGTGTAAAATTAAATTTCAGACAAAGTTTGACAGTTTTGTACCTAGAACACATTTTTCCCAATAATTTCATTGCAATTGGAGAATTTATGTCCAATTCTATTGAAGCCAATAAGTCAAAGCGAATGCAATTGTGCTAAGTCGGGATGCAGTCATTTCTGGAGCTTGGTGTCAAAATGATGTTTGTGCATGATTCTATAGGCACATGGACATACTGTGCATATAGTGATACTGCCCGTTGTAGGAACCCAAGACCTGCCTCTAGCGTAAGGTGATATTTCTGTCCTTCTTAGTCTGAAAGGTAGTAATTCAGTCCTTAGTCAAAAATAAAAACATTGTAATAACAGGAAAGCTTATAAACAAGGTTGTAAACTCAAGAGAAACTTTCAAAAGGTAATTAAATTCAAAATTATTAAAATTCATGTTATCACAAAACAATCACGATTTTAGGTGGCATAACTTAGATTTTTAATTTTCAGGATTTTTAAAATAAGAACAAATCACAGTAAAACCTGCAATAGTTAAAATAGCCACAATCACATTTTTATTGTGATTTTGTGAGAAGTAGGGCAAAACTATACAATTGTTATAATAAATCCCTTCCTTATTATACTATCATTGCTATCTCTCTGCTAGCCACAGATCTAGGATAGCAAACCTGTTCTGTTCTGGAGTCCATTGCTTACCCATGAACTCAAAAGAAATGCCATCTTTCACCCGTTTCTCAAATTATTAAAAGGCCTCACCAATGTTTGATTCTATACAAAAACATTGTATGAGGGGGTGCAAAATTGCCTAATTAATTTACAGGAATGTTGAGAAATTCTTCTGCAATGCAACACTCTTTACATTCATTTAAGAGGAAGAAAAACATGAGTAATATTTATAATTGTCAATCCCAATGATTGGCACATTTGGTGTGTTCCTTATGAAGTCACCATTGCTTCCTGAGTGTTGTGTCACATTCTGTTTTCTTTACTGCATTTTGTAATGTATAATGAAAAATTCCATCAAATGCAATGATATAATTTCCGTTTTCTGCCAAACATGCGTAGGGAAGAAGTTTTGTTTAGCTCTTTAGAGTATGGTGTCTACCACCAGAAAAACTAATATGAATGCAAATAGAATGATATTGTGTGTTTTTCATTAGTGATCTTCTGTGGTATCTCGGTTTGCCAAAAAAATTTCAGATTTACCGAAAAATTTGTGAAACAGCAAAAAAATTCCAAAACAATAGAAATTTGGCCTTATCAATGAAACACTGGGACAAGTAAGATTGAGAGGGTAGAGACAAACAGCTCTGTTCTCATTTCCCCTACACAAGTAGAGCTTGGTGGCACTTAATAGCTTCCTAATACATAGGGAGATGGACAAAGTATTGGAAGGGTTATATAGGGACTGAAACAAGGAGAAAGTGTTGAAAGGATTATTTTGCCAATTGTTTCCTTTAGACCAGTGATCCTCCACCAGTGGCTAATGGGCAACATGATACTCATCACTTGGATGCTGCTCAAATTAGGTGATTTTATAATTACTGACTTGAAGGCAGTTTTTGGTTGCATATGAACCAGGTGTACTGCCAAACAGAGTCTCTTGCTAGCTGCCAGTTCACGTGGGGGCTAAGAAATAGCCAGGCACAGCCATTATTTGGTACCCCCAGGAACATTTTTATTCTTGTGTTTCTCCCCAACTGTTTTACATTTTAATGTAGCTCAAGAGTTAAAAAAAAAAAAGGTTGGGCGCCCTTGCTCAAGACAACTGGCAAACAGGTAAAATAATTAGTGATGGGCGAATTTATTTGCCAGGCGCAAATTCGCTGCGAATTCCCACGATTTGCCGCCGGCGAATAAACTTATGCTGGCGTAAAAAAACTGACGCTGGCATCAAAAACCAGACGCCGGCGTCGTTTCACGAATTTTTCACAGTTTCGCGGGAAATTCATGGATTTTTCGGCGAAACGCCCCAAATTCGCCCATCACTAAAAATAATCCTTTCAACCAACCCAAATTTTTACCCACAAATGCCTAGATCAGTGCTCTAGAGAAATAGGGATTGTTAATACAGGTATGGAACCTGTTATCCAGAATGCTTGGGATCTGGGGTTTTATGGATAACAGACATTTCAGTAATTTGGATCTTCATGCCTTAAGTCTACTAGAAAATCATGTAAATGTTAAATAAACCCAATAAGCTGGTTTTGCTTCCAATAACGATTCATTAGTGTGGATCAAGATTTACAAATGTTTAAAAATCTGAATCATTTGATTGTAATGCAGACTAATGGGAGACAGCCTTTCCATAAACCTGTACTAGATAGGCACCTAATATAAGCCTAGAGATACAATAGAGAGCAAATGAGGCCCAACTTGCTTATTCAGGTTGAACTTGTGGGGCAGTGTTCTATGTTCCACTCTGCATGTCACAAAGGAGGGCTTGATTAGAAAACGCCATAAAATCACTGGTTACAGAACATGTGGTTTAAAAATTCAATATGCCAGGTTGAAGACATATATCTGATGCTGATGAAAGCTTGCATTTAATTTAGAAAGAAACTAGGCTCTGGAGCACAATATAATAGTCTAATGTTGGTAATTGTTTTATTCCCACAGAGCCATGGGCCGGCCTTTGCTGTCCATACTGTAGGACTGCTTTGCTCATACTTTTAAATAAAGAAATATATACTTTCCTGATTAAGTATGTTAAGACAAAATACATTTATTTACAAATATATGTGCAATCCGGAAGTTTTTATGTTGGGAAACATAATTACATGCAATACAGAGTGCTGCAGGTACAGTACACCAACCCCGTTTGCAAAAAGGTTGCTCCGTGTTATTAACAATGGCCTGCTATTAGCTACCGTTATTATTATCTATGCTCCCGCTGTATCACAATAAATCGGCTTCAGTAATAGCCACTAATGGAAACAACCGCATTGAGGATAATACAAAGTGTACTGAACTTTACATTTACATTAGCAAGGAATATTTCCGCATATGAAAGAAAAATTAGATTTTCCCAAAAAAGAGAGGCTGTGTTGTCTTGAATTTTAATACAATTTGTGTACAGTTTAAAAAGATGCCTTTTCAGTGAACAGTTGTTCATATAATTATTTTACAAGTACATTATTTCATTATTCCATTACATGCCCATTCAGTTCAGGAACATGGGTACAATTAGGTCCAGTGCTGGAACCCACAGGAACCTATTAGCAGAGAGCAATTAGTACTAGTGCAATTAGTAAAATTAAAGCAAACATCTGACTGGGTCAGAGTAACAATGTTAAAATTTACCTGAGCCAGGTACCAATAGCCACCAATCAAGAGTTTATTTTTACTGAACAAATGATCATAACTGATTTTCAGTGTAATGAGAAGTAAAATTGAGAATAATGTACGTCCTGTTATTGTTATTATTTTCAACATGTATGTTTAGAGCTCAAACATATTGCTGTAAAATAAAGGTTTTTATACAAAGAAATCACATGATTTACATACATAGAATATACAGAGTTACATACATAATGACCAGTACGGGTACAAATTGTGAGGAAGGCTCTATACAAAAGTGCTTACAATCTAAAGGGGAAGGGAATGAGACAAGTTGTGGGAGTGGGCAAGATCAGAAATAAGCAGGCGAGAGATGTGGCATATTGTACTACATTTGGTAGCAGGGTAGGCTTCTCTATTAAGTGTTTTAAGAGATCTTTTGAAAGGTTGGAAGAAAGTCAGACAGACTGTGGGAGACAATTCCAGAGGAGGGGTTGAGGAGCAGGCCATTAGGCCAGTAGAGGAGCATAGTAAGCAGTTGGGTGAGTATCTAGAAATTAGTTCAGAGATGTAGGGTGGGGCAGATTTCTGAAGTGCTTTGAATATCAGGGTCATTAGTTTGAATTTTATTCTAAAAAGGTAGTGGAAGCCAGTGCACAGATTGGCATGGCAGAGGAGGAGCGGTTGCTGAGGTGTATAAGCCTGGCGACAGTGTTTATTATGGACTGGAGAGGTGAAGGCCAATTAATAGAGAGTTACAGTAGTCTACATGTGATATGATGAGAGAGTGAAAAGACGATATTTTGGATATGTTCTTTAGGTAAAAGTAGCATGATTTAATGTGTAATTGGATTTGAGGAGTGAAAGACAGGGCAGAATCTAGGATTACTCCTGATCCCTATTTGTTACCGCAAACTTGGACATTGCCTTAAAGCTTCCTCATTGGTCCAGACTTCTCCGCTTGGAGCCGATAGGTCCTTGACAGTATTGAGATCAGGAGAGGAGAGATAGCTCTGAGTATCATCAGCATAGAGTTGGTATTGGAAATCATACGAGTTTGTTGAGGGAGAAAGTATAGAGAGAATATAATAAGGGGCCCAGGACAGAGCACTGAGGAACCCCAACAGAAAGAGGTAGGGAAGACGATGATACTTCATTATATATATAAACTAATATATATATATATATATATATATATATATATATATATATTAAAAATATATGGATATTAGGATTAGGATGACTATATAAAGGCAAAAGGCCAAAGACCAAGTGCTTTTATACAGATAATGCAACTTCAATGTGACATCTATTCTCATGGTTTATAATAGGGGGTACATTATATTTTTTATAATACAAAACTTTTATTGAGTCATGTGACACAGATAACTAGGCAACTATTATAATGGATGACATCACTTAGCTCTGTTAAAGGACCAGTAACATCAAAAAATATTTTTTAAAAATTCGTTAGAAAACAACGAAAAAAAACACCAAGACAAATTAAAATTTCAAAATTGCAAAGCCTTTATTAAGAAATAACTTACTGAAACTCCACTTCCTGTCCTCTTCTGAAACGGCGATATGGCGACCATCCATAGTGCGGTGCTGGATTTGTCCTCCCTGGCTAGCTCCCATAGGCTTCTGACAGCAGGAAGACGGTGCTGGAAAGCAGACGGCTGGATGAAGAGCTGAAGTGCCCGGTGTGCTCCCGGAACATCCTTGTGCAGAGCAGCACGCCTCTGGGGAGATCTTGCACGGACTCCTACTAATCCAGCCCTGCAGCAGCAGGCGATTCTTAGCGAGTGCCCCAGGCGGGTGGCAGGGCACACAGACATCGCAGACATCCCCTCTGGGCGCATCTATCAGCACAGGAGCGTTACATCGCAGGAGCGTTACAAGCGGTGTGCGGCTGGTGCCGGCCGGTGTCTGTGTGAGGCGCAAGAGTAAGCGCACACTGACAGCCTCTATCGCTCCGACTTGGAACCGGTACAATCCCAGCAGCATCTCTCCAGAGCGGGACTAAGGAGGCTTCCGAGCAGCGGCGCGATGCAATCCGTGCATGAGAATGGCCGAGTGCTGCTGCTGCCTGTGAAAAAAGTGTGCGGCTGTCAGTGTGCGCTCACTCTTGCGCCTCACACAGACACCGGCCGGCACCAGCCGCACACCGCTTGTAACGCTCCTGCGATGTAACGCTCCTGTGCTGATAGATGCGCCCAGAGGGGATGTCTGCGATGTCTGTGTGCCCTGCCACCCGCCTGGGGCACTCGCTAAGAATCGCCTGCTGCTGCAGGGCTGGATTAGTAGGAGTCTGTGCAAGATCTCCCCAGAGGCGCGCTGCTCTGCACAAGGATGTTCGGGAGCACACCGGGCACTTCAGCTCTTCATCCAGCCGTCTGCTTTCCAGCACCGTCTTCCTGCTGTCAGAAGTCTATGGGAGCTAGCCAGGGAGGACAAATCCAGCACCGCACTATGGATGGTCGCCATATCGCCGTTTCAGAAGAGGACAGGAAGTGGAGTTTCAGTAAGTTATTTCTTAATAAAGGCTTTGCAATTTTGAAATTTTAATTTGTCTTGGTGTTTTTTTCGTTGTTTTCTAACGAATTTTTAAAAAAAAATTTTTGATGTTACTGGTCCTTTAAGAAGTATTTTCTTGTGTGTAAATAAATAAAGGTGCTGGCATTTTGGTGGTTCCAAAGGTATTGTACTATTACTGTATCACCCCCCCCATTTACATTTTATTTCTAGTAGCGATAATGATGTATAGATGAACACATGCAGATGGTGAGGACTTTGTTTTAATACGGTGTAAAATGGATCTATTTAACTATCTGAGATGTATGTTGACATAATAATTTGTTTCATCCACCAATACGGCAGTCACATTACGTTTTATAGGCTTGATCTGCCTCAAGTACATTGATGAAACCCACTGAGACACATGGAGAACATAGAACCTCTAAGCTCTGGCTCAGGGTCCCCTGAGTGATTAGGCTCCTACTAGGTGACAGTTAGGTGCCATTAGGTGACAGTTAAAAAAGCAGTGTGGTACATATTTTTGGCTTACTGCTGCAATACACATCACAATAAATATATCGGATAGAGGCACCACAGAAATGGCGGCACTACAAATCACCACCCTGCCTTCTCCATTAGCCCATTATCCATATCTGGGTATAAGGCACCAATGAAGGATTCCGCCTGCTATCCCCAGATAAGGTAAGATAAATTTATTATAACTGCTCATCTTACAGTCCCTGTCTACTGTACATTCACATCCATTTTTTTTCCTTTTCATTTCTGTTAATGATCATTTTATGGGTGCCTTGAGATTTGTCATTTCCAAATACCATATTTGCATGTTTATTGCCTTGAAGTAAGCAGCTAAATTGCCTTATTGTAAAGGCCATGTTGTCTTTAATTATGAAGCTGCAACTTACCTTTTCTTCAGTATAGAAGCTCCACTAATCATTGTCAACTAATACATATAAGTCCATGTACTTGAAAACAAGAGAAATTATAGTATGCCTTCAATTCCTGGAAAATGACTTTATAAACATTTGAATGTACCATAATCCTTTACTACAGTCTGCTTCATTAAAGTTCAACTAATTTATGATAGTTTCTAATAAGCAACAACCATTTCTAGAAAGTTCTGTTCGAAAATTGAAGATGTTATCCTTCCCAAAGGATCGTAATGGAAATGATAATGTTAAAACAAATAAAAATCCCCCTACTTAACCTGCATCTGATGATCCCTGTTCAGTTAGCACCTTTATTGTATTGTATGTATTCTCCAACATGCCACACACAAAATTATTTTGACAAAACATTGAGTTTCAAAAATGTTAGTTTTACATGGTTTCTAATTAATCTTTTCAAAATTCGTATCCGTGTCTCTTGCTCATTCTTTGGTTCACGCTGTCAACGTAAATGAGTGTGTTACCAACCAATCCATAAAGACATGATATCACTTTAGGAATATTCTCATTCTGATTTCAATCCAATACCGAACCTTGCCAAGATATTTCAGCAATATTTGATCCAAACCAGGCAATAATGAGCAGAAAATGTAGAGGCCCATTTATAAAAGGTTGAATTTTAGTGGTATTAAAGCTTTTTGAAACCATGGTTAAACTCATTTTCTCTAAAACCATGTATGCCATGGAATTTATTGAAAGATCAGAATAAAAAAAGTACAAATGGAAAATGAGACTAGACTAGAAGAAAAGAACTTCACAGTCAGGACAGTGAGTTTGTGGAATGCACTGCCGGGTGATGTTGTGATGCTGATTCAGTTAATGCCTTTAAGAATGGCTTGGATGATTTTTTGGACAGACATAATATCAAAGGCTATTGTGATACTAAACTCTATAGTTAGTATAGATATGGGTATATAGAATTGAATTAAAAGTAGGGAGGGGTGTGTGTATGGATGCTGGGTTTTCATTTGGAGGGGTTGAACTTGATGGACTTTGTCTTTTTTCAACCCAATTTAACTATGTAACTATGTAACTATAACAGAGAAAATGTGAGTGTTTCGGACAATTATTGGCAACAACAAAAAAAATCTGAAAATCAAAGAAAATGTCCAATAGGATCTGCGCAGCTCCCATTGATTTCTATGGGACCTTTGACAACTTTTACTTGGAGAAGTTTTGCATTAAGTTTTTTTTCAGGTTGTTAAAAATAACAATTTTATAGAGAAATAAAAAACACAAATTTTTAGAGAAAAAAAATTTGATTTGTGAAAAAAAGTAAATCCAAATGTTAGTAAATAGACCCCCTTAGTATAAACAAGGAGTACATGACCTGGAAAACCTGAACAGAAATGCAGCAGTAAAGAAATAAGGCAACACTGTCTGAACCATTTATTGAATACAAAATCATCAGACTTAAATGCTGTTGAGATCACATGTAGCTAGCCAAGCCAGTTGAAACAAAGGGGCAAATTCACTAAAGTGCGAAGTGGCTAACGCTAGGGCAAATTCGCCAGCGTGTCGTCATTTCGTTACTTTGCCGATTTACTAACGGGCGCTGGCGTAAATTCGCTAGTGAAGTGGACCTACTCTAGCGCTACTTCGCACCCTTACGCCAGGCGAAGTTGCGCTATGGCGAAGGAACGTAACTACGCTAATTCACTAACTTGTGCATTTTACTGAACGTTAACTCTTGCGCCAGACTTGCCTTCGCCACCTCAGACCAGGCGAAGTGCAATAGAGTAGATAGGGATTGCTTCAAAAAAAGTTTACATTTTTTCCAAGTCCCAAAAAACGCTGGCAACTTTTCCTTTTTAAGGGTGATAGGCTGAAAAAGATCAAACATTTTTTTGGGGGTACCCTCCTTCCCCCCTACATTTCCTAACATATGGCACCTAAACTATACAGTGGGCACATGTGTAGGGCAAAATAACAACTCTACCGTTCGCCATCCTTGAGCGAAACTTCGCATTTTTGTGAATTTGCGTAGCGCTGGCGAAACTACGCCTGGCGAAGTGTGGCGGAGTATGGCGAAGCTACCGCCGGCGCAAATTCGGATCTTAGTGAATCTGCCCCATAGAATGGCCATATAAAAAGAAACAAAAGTTGAAACTTTAATAGTAAACAAGGGAAAGAAATCTAGGCAGATTAGGGAATACTCAAGCCTATAAAAATGACATAGAAGAAGAGTCGGCCAAGACAAAAAAGGACTATAATACAAAAGAAAGATTCAAAAACATTAGCAACATAGCAGCTACTGTAAATATAAAGAAATATGAAGCACCGATTGAAAGCCATACTTGGGTTGTTGTCATCGTTCAATTCAGTATGTATTTTTACATTTCCGCTTTCTGTGATTATTTCACCATAAATTGGCGCAGGTTGTTCTATTTTATCTCTGAAATACTACAAACCCTTTACCTTTCACACGTTTTTTTCAGCCTGTTCTAAATAACAAACTTTCATGAGGAGCTCAGTAATTTATTTTACTCAAAAATTAATAAGTTGGGTGAAGCAAAGCATAACATGTCAATTCTTTTGCTGAGATACTCCTTTCTCAAATGAGTTTGCACAGGCAATTCAATGTTTGTTCACCACGCATGAGCTCTCTAGCTTGTATCTTCTACCTGCTCCCAATGACTGAAACGGGGGGAGCATGTTGCTCGCAAGTCACTGGTGGGGGATCACTGTACTGTGCTATACTATACACTACTTATTCTAACCCAGTATAAAACACTGCAATATCTTGGTTTATTACAGTACCTAAACAGTATCTTAGGGGATAATAATTACAGATTTGTCCGATCAACCAGCAGCAAAGCTTTGCAGTGAGATAATTGCTATTCTTTTAGTCACTGAAAATTCACTTAAGATGCTAATTTATAATTTCACAGAGGTTAACAAGTTCCTAAGCAATGTCAGAACAGGAACTAGATACACAATTAAAGCCGTACCTGCCAAGGCCGGGATATTGTACATCATTTTATTATATGGTGTGTGTGTGTCTGGTACAATAGAAGAAATCATGCATGTATTATTTAAAGAGATGAGTAAAAAAATTTCAAATTTCTTTCAGTTTCAGCACTAGAAAGCCACTTGTGTTGAACTCCTAAAATGTATATATTTTGTAAATCAAATGTACAGTATAATTTTTTTGTATTTACATGCTGTATTTTTTTCTCTAGTTTTGTACCCATTTACCATCATTAATCAATGTCTCCAGTATTTCTCTCTGGTTATAATTACAGGGTTGGACTGGGCTGACGAGACACCAGGAAAAAAACAGGTGGGCCCCTCCAGCCAGACCCTCTCCCGGCAGGTGACAAAGCCATGTAGAAGGTATGTAAAAAAGGTACGTGCTACCAGGGGAGCTGGAGATGGAACAGAGGGGGATTTGCTTAGGGGGACATGTGGGGGTAGCAGAGGGGGGGGGGTATGGGTCCCTGATGTAGCAGCCCTGGTGGGCCCAGACCCCCCTCCCCAGTCTGACACTGATCATTTACTGCATGAAAGGCAAAGTGTAAAGAAAAACAGGCACATCCTCCACCTTTTTTTTTTGTATATTTTACGGTATGGGACATGTTATCCAGAATTCTCAGGGCCTGGGATTTCCCAGATAACAGATATTTCTGTAATTTGGATCTTCATATGTTAAGACTATTAGAAAATCATGTAAACATTAAGGGGCTGATTTACTAAGGGTCGAATATCGAGGGTTAATTAACCCTCGATATTCGACTGGGAATTGAAATCCTTCTACTTCGTATATCGAAGTCGAAGGATTTAGGGCAGATAGTACGATCGAAGGATTATTCCTTCGATCGAACGATAAAATCCTTCGAATCGATCGATTCGAAGGATTTTAATCCAACGATCGAAGGAATATCCTTCGATCAAAAAAAGTTAGCCAAGCCTATGGGGACCTTCCCCATAGGCTAACATTGACTTCGGTAGCTTTTAGATGCCGAACTAGGGGGTCGAAGTTTTTTTTAAAGAGACAGTACTTCGACTATCGAATGGTCGAATAGTCATACGATTTTTACTTCGAATCCTTCGATTCGAAGTTGTAGTCGTAGTCGATGGTCGAAGTAGCCCATTCGATTGTCGAAGTAGCCCAAAAAAAACTTCGAAATTCGAAGTTTTTTTACTTCGAATCCTTCACTCGAAGTTAGTGAATCGGCCCCTAAATAAAGCCAATAGGCTGGTTTTGCTACCAATAAGGATTAATTATATCTTAGTTTGAATCAAGCACAGGTATGGGATCTTTATCTGGAAATCTGTTATGGAAAGGCCATCTCCCATAGACTCCATTTTATCCAAATAATACAAAAATCATTTCCTTTTTCTCTGTAATAACAAAGTACCTTGTAGTTGATCCCAACTCAGATATAATCAGCCCTTATTGAAAGCAAAACCAGTCTATTGGGTTTATTTAATGTTTACATGATTTTCTAGTAGACTTCAGGTATGATGATCCAAATTACAGATATTATCTTATGAAATAATGTTATCTGGAAAACCACAGGCCCGAGAATTCTGGATAACAGGTCCCATACCTGTATAAGGTAATATTTTATTATAACAGAGAAAAAGGAAATACTTTATAAAACATTTGGATTAAGAAGAGAGGATTAAGGGAAGAGACCTGCATTCGCCCATTAATACAATGCTGCATGCTTTCAGCTGTGCTGTATTGCATTCTGTAGTAAGTTAGGTTTAAAAAAGACACATGTTCATCGAGTTCAACCTTTTCGCTCTTTTTTAACCTTCCTAACTGTCAGTTGGTCTGGAGGAAGGCAAAAAACCTCATCTGAAGCCTCTCCAATTTGCCTCAGAGGGGGAAAAAAATCCTTCCTAACTCCAAAATGGCAATTGGACTAGTCCCTGGATCAACTTGTACTATGAGCTATCTCCCATAACCCTGTATTCCCTCACTTGCTAAACACCATCCAACCCCTTCTTAAAGCTATCTAATGTATCAGCCTGTACCACTGGAGAGAATTTCACATCTTCACAGCTCTCACTGTAAAAAAACCCTTTTCCGAATATTTAATGAATATTCATGAAAGGCTGGGATGGACATAGCCATCCTCCTTCCTGCCCCTACCCATCCTTTATCTTGTATGGCATTCAGATGCCCAAGTCAGGGGCATCGGTGGGTGCAGGATGCATTAGATAACTGTGTAGGACAGGACTGCCTTGCATTTTTTATTATTTCTTTCTGCACCTTTTTAAGTGGTTTTTATATGAGCAATAAGGGGTGCATTTACACTTTTGTCAGAGCTCAAAGTGGTCAAAAATATTCCTTACATATCATTTTAAAATCAAGGGTGGATCAATTAATATGAAATTGGCCCCTCCTTGTTACTGTATCAGCATTTCTCATCAGGAACAACTTTTTTGTTACTAAAAGCATTGGTGAGGTTGGTGACTCACTTTGGGCCTGGTTCGAAATCCTCCAGGTATTTTCTTGATATGAGGTCTTCCACATATAACTCATCAAACCTACTCTGTATCAACACTTCTTTGTAGTTTAAGGCATTATAGTGCTGACAATGGAAAGGGCCTTCACCCAAATAGTTTCCTTAAAGTTGGAAGCGTTTGATATCGATATTGTTGGCTCAAGAATTTTATTTTGTGTTAAGGTGTTAAATCCTTGACCATTAATCACCCTCCACCAAATTTCACAGTGAACTGTTAGGCAAGCAGCACCCTCATGCCTGGAGCCAAACTACATTTCCACTATTAGGCTGCCAGTTGGGGGAAAACGAGATCCATCCCTCAATACAGAATGTTTCATTGCTACAGTGTTAGAGAAATATTGGCATTATTGGCTGGTTTGCTCATGTATGCTTTTTCTTCCTTTTACCCTCTTCATTTGGAATGATGTACAGTAGTTGGAGTAACATGTCTATACATACTATGAATAACAAAACTTCTATAATAATTTATATTCATTATTGTCTGCACATATGACTAGCGGCCTTCCCAGGAAATATCAAGGTGACTTTTAATGGGATGCCTGAAACACAGCTTCAAGGAGAAAAGCAGACAGCCACAGAACAAAGCCATTTAACTGAAGTATTGTGAATTTAATTGCAATTGACACACATTCTTCAGAGAATGCCTTTCTGGAGATGTTGGAGAAATATTTGCTGAGTAAATCACAATATAAACAAACAAGAGCAGGGAGTTATTTTTAGCTCTCCGAATAAGGAAAAGGATAAGCAAATGCAAAGAAAGTTCTCAGGAGCCACAGGAGCAAAATGACAATGTTTGGGTCCTGCATTCAGGGATTGTCCTCTCCCCTTCAGAAGAAGGTAAAATACTTTTTTTTTCCATAAAATGTTGGACCACCACCAAAACAGCCCATTATTCTACCATTCTATCTGACCAATTTGATTTAAGGCATTCCATAGGCTACAAACAATCCTAAATATACCAAGGGTAGTGATGGGCGAATTTGCGCCGTTTCAGTTTGCCGAAAAATTCACGAATTTCGCACGAAATTCGCGAAATGGCGAAAAATTCACGAAACTGCGCCGGCATCTCGTTTTTGACGCCGGCGCCCATTTTTGACGTCCGTTTTTTCGAAAATTCACCGCAAATTCGCGCCTGGCGAATAAATTCGCCCATCACTAACCAAGGGGTTTTCAAAGGTGCTGAGCTTCAATCTGCTATCTGTTTTACCCTAGAACACAAGCCCAATCATCTGACAAAACCAATTGTGCCTTTCCATAGTATAGAAGAATACAGGGCATTGTGCCAAAAGTAGTGATGGGCGAATCTGTGGCGTTTCACAGGATAATTTGTGAATTTCCCGCAAAACAGCGCCGGCGACTCGGTTTTGACGTCGGTGTCCGTTTTTGACGCCGGCGTCCATTTTATTGGATGCCGGTGAATTTTTACTCCGGTTTCACAAATTTATACGCGAAACTCTGGAATTCGCAGTGAATTCGCGCCTGGTGAATAAATTTGCCCATCACTAGCCAAAAGTCAGAACATTCACCTAGGTTCTGACTGAGTTTCAAACTACCATTGGTTTACCCCAAAATCACACAACCAATCACCTGGCCAATAATACACCATACCGTGGTACTGGAGAACTACTCAGCAGGGAAATATAGGATAAGTAAAAACATGAACTTGATGCTGAGCTTCCAGCTGCCAACTGCCATATGTTTACCCCAAAATCAGACAACTGACCATTTGGCCAAAAATGTGCCATATCAGAGTATTAAAGAACTACTCAGAAGGGAAATATTGCATAGGAAAAAACATGAACCTAGTAAAGTTTAAAGTTGCTTAGCTTCAATCTGCCTTCTGTTTAATAGGGATGTAGCGAACTGCCGTTTTGGTGTTCGTGAACGCCGTTCGCGAACACCGGCAAAAAATGCGAACGGTTCTCGAACAGTTCGCGAACTTCGAACACCCGCTAAATCGTTCGATTCGAACGTTCGAAGGATTTTTCGTTCGATTCGAACGTTTGAAGGATTTTCATCGTTCGATCGAAGGATTTTCATTCGAATCGAACGGTCGAGGGATTTTAATCGTTCGAACGAATGGAAATCGGTCGAACGAATGGAAATCGTTCGATTTTAGCGGTCGAATGGTCGCGAACTCAAATTGCGAACGTTCCCAAACGTTCGCGAACATTAGGCGGACGCGAACGGTCGAAGTTCGCGCGAACAAGTTCGCAGGCGAACTGTTCGCTACATCCCTACTGTTTAATTCAAAATCACACAGTTACCATATAACCACTGAAATTGTTCAGTTACACCCTAGCTGAAAACTGCTCATTTGCTGCTTTTGCTGTTGCAAAGGAGAAGTCAAATGTCTAGGAATTTTTAAGGATGCTGAGCTTAGTTATTCCATCATCCTATTTTATTACCAGCCATTACATGGTAACCAATGACATTTTGCATTTAATAGCACTAGAGAACTTCTCAGCAGTGCAAATGCTTTGCAAGCCAGAGTTCTTTTTGAAAAGAATCTTTTTTAAAGTTTTAATAACAAATAGTATATAAATGTATATGGATATAAGTGCACATTGAGTACAGCACCCATGATCCCTGACAGTGCCCATGAGGCCCTAATAAATGAGCAATTTCTGCGTATATATTGGTAAATCAGGACACCCTCTGGATATGTTGGGAGCCCTAAAATGTATTTTCTGTGGACCCCAATTACATCTAGTTACACCATTGATTGTGGTCTTTACTTATGAGGAAAATGATATTTATAAAGTTGTACAATATATTTTACACAACTGCAGGAATTTACACCATTTTTTTACATCATCTCTGACCTGGTGTAGCTTATTGAAGTCAATGTACAAAGTCATATGGCAAATTTGTGGTTTAGGAACTGTGCACAATGCAGCACATGCGGAAATTCATTACATGGTCCTATACCTTAACTTGATTTTAAATGGTGTACCAAGGCATTAAAGTGGCAACTGATGTCAACAACAGGTTTTTTTTACACACCTGTGTACAGTACTTATACCCCTTACTGTAGTTACAGTACATAGTTACAATACAGTTGCCTTTGCTTGCCCCCCCGAAAGAGAAACTGACAAAAGAAATTTTAATTATTTATTATCATAACAGTCTTTGCATGCTATTTATAATATTGCCATAAATGTTTTTACCTAATTATTTTATATTACTAATCTGATCCCTAGTGACGGCCGAATTTGCACCGTTTCGTTGAAACGGTGCCGGCGTCTCGTTTTTGACACTTGCGTCTGGTTTTTGACACCAGCGTCCATTTTTTGACACCGGCGTCCGTTTTTTTTGTTGAAAATGCGCTGGCGTCCAAAAAACAGACGCCAGCATCCAATTTTTTTTTTTACTCCAGCGAATTACGCTGGTGTCAAAAAACGGACGCTGGCGTCAAAAAACAGACTCCAGCGTCCGTTTTTTGACACCGGCGTCTGTTTTCTTTGTTGAAAATGCGCCAGCGTCCAAAAAACACACGCCGGCATCCAATTTTCTTTTTACACCAGCGAATTTTCGCGGCCGTTTTGTGAATTCTTGCCTGGTGAATAAATTCGCCCATCACTGCTGATCCCCCAAGGAGGCTGCCATGAATGTGCAGCAGGAGTACGATAGCATTAGAAACTCTATGGGACAGCTAGAGAAGGGACAGTCAGGTTGGCAAAACAGTCAGGTTTAGAAACTTCAAGTAACAATTCCTTACACATGCCCCCATATTAATAAAAAAATAATCAACAGTGTTTTTTTTAGTGTTAGTATCACTGTAAAGGAATTGATAGGATCTAACAGACACCCAGCAGGGTATTCCACAACCTCACCTTCCTCACTTTAAAGAACCACCTACACTGCTTCAATTGAAAGTTCTGTTCCTCTAGTATAAAGCGGTGGCCTCTGGCGAGATCATCCTTTTTATGGGAAAAAAAATCCCCCTGCTCTCTTTTTCTATGACACTATCTAATGTACTTGTACAGAGTAATCATGTCCCCTCACAATCATCTTTTTTTCCAGAGAAGACAGTCTTCCCTCATAATTCAATTCTTCAATCCTCTTAACCAGTTTAGTTGCACTTAGTCTCTGCACTCTCTCCAGCTCATTTATATCCCTCTTAAGGACTGGAGTCCAAAACTGCCCCCCATACTCCAGATGAGGCCTCACCAGGGACCTACAGTATAAAGAGGCAACATTATGTTTTCATCCCTCATGAATGCAACACAGAACTTTATTTGCTTTAGTAGCCACAGAATGAAACTACTTGGAATTATGCAACTTGTTAAAAATACAGGAGCTTGCATGGCTCATCAAAGTTAAAATGGAATTTCTTACCGACTACAGGTTTGGAGCATAGTATAAATCCTGCAGCCTGTGATGCAATCTGGAAATGCTTTAAATACCTGGAAGCTCTTCAACAACACTTTAATGAAGAAAGCAAAGAGAACAACTCAAGCACATTTATTAACCTAATTCCACCATCTCAATACAATGTCGTTCTTAGCTTGCCATCTCCCCCCCCCCCACAAATGTCCTTCGAGTTAGGACGCATTATTCCACTTTGGTGAAAATAGGAAGCTTAGCAAATAAAAAGGAAATAAATTGTTTAAAAAGTCAAATACAAAGAGTAACAGAAAATACTATGGCTAGAAATAAACACATAGAACAGCAATGATTAGGTGTAATGATATAAAAGTTTCTGAGCCACTTAAATATAAACAGGCCACCAGAACCAAGATGTAATTTAACAGTTAAGAAGAGGCTTCTATCCTACTGGTTCCCATTGTGCTTGGTATGTGCTATTATATCTATCCTATGAGAATCATTTGTTTAAATGGAGTTAGTGAGTTCTATACATACTCTCCCTGAGCTCAGTATACAGAGGGCTTCTTGGTTTAACTACCGTCTCCTCCTGAAATACTTACTCTCTAGTAGGAAGCTGATGTGTTCAGAACAGTAATCCCCAACCAGTGGCTCCTGAGCACCTGTTGCTCACAACCTCTTGGATGCTGATCCGACTGACCTCAAATCAAGTGCTTATTTTTCAGTTCTGTTCTTGGGAACAAGTTTTGGTTGCATAAAAATCAGGTGGACTGCCAAATGGAGCCTCCTAAAGGGTCTACTAAATAGGCAATCACAGACCCATTTGTGGCACCTCCAGGAACTTTTGCATGCTGGTTTGCATTTGAATCTGGCTCACAGGTTAAAAAGATTGGGGGCCTCCAGTTTAGAGCATATTGTGATTATGGATTATGGATATTCAATGTTCAGTTTCCAAACAATAAAGTGTGTACACCATCAAATATATAGTCGTTCCAATGAGTGATTCCACTGCTTATGAACAGAATAATATTTTTGGGCAAGGTGGGTGACAGAATGTCTCACCTTTTATTCAGTTTTAGTATTTGCCCTGTATAGAGCAAAAATATAAAAAAATAGATATTTCTGAGTTAAAACAATGTGCAAAAAGTATGCTCAGAACAAGCCCTATTCATTAAACTAATTGTAATAAAATTACCTCTTCCCTGGGGGTCTAGTGGGTGGCGTCTTCAGCGTGGATGCCCACTGCGCTGCTTTCTGCCTCTCTCTTCCTGGTTCTGGCATCCTCAGGGAGCGTGCGCCGCGCGCGTTCATTTCTTAAAGGTGCAGGCGTGCTGGCGTCATCATTGGAGTGAAATTCAAAGAGTATAAAAGGCTCATTTGGGCTACAGGTGATTGCCCCTTATTAGGTTCAATTTGCCTTGTTCCTGGGTATTCTGATTGATCTACTGTGTTTTGATCCTTGCCTGTCTATTTGACCCTTCTGACCTATCCAATCCTGATCCTGCCTGTCTGTGACTATTCTGAACTCTCCAATCCTGATTCCTTGCCTGTCCACTGACTATTCTACATTCTCCAATCCTGATTCTGGCCTGTCTGATGATTTTCTGCTTGTGCTGGTCCGGCCTGCCTGTTCCTGGTGGTGTTCTTCCTTCCAGTATCCCCGTGAGACAATCGTGCCCCTTTGCTCGTCCAGAACCGTTAGCTTTGCTCCTCTCTCTGTTAAGTCCTGGCGGCATTCAATTAGCCGAGGGCTCCTCCTGAGGTGAAAGGCGGCAGCTAAAGGCAGAAGTGAGAGCCGAGACCAGGGAGCTTACCTTGGGTTCTGGATATAGGATGCCGAACGTGACACTAATGTTAGGAAGTAGGGTATACAGTCTTTTTAATCTAATACATTTTCTTTTATGAAAGGAGATTGAGGTTGCTCTTCCCACATCTACAGGTGCAAAAAGGGTCAATGTTTCAACATATGGCTAGGGTTTTCAAAGAAATCACCGCCACTTCAGAGGATGCAGAAATTATTCTAAAGAGATTGGGGAATTTAATACTCTACTTTATGGAAGAATAGACAAAGCAGCTATGAGGTTTGTATAGCCATGCTGATCTATGTCCATATTAAACTCTTTTAACTGAAATACGTTGCCTCTCCATTTGAAAAGCTAAAGACATTTTGCAAATCATACATTTACAAATGATAAATGGCATTTATTAAGTGTTAGAAAATCCCATTTAGCATAAGAAGAGGCATGAAAGAAAGATACAGTAGGTGCTTTTACACATCCCATTGCTTTGCAAATGTATTTTCTAATGTAATGATTAGATGGCTGCGATACCTTGAAACTTCTTGAATTCCTTTCAGAAAACCAAAAACCCCATGCAGTGCAAAAAAGATTTTTTTTCTAATACCCCTATAACAGGCAGAATACAATTCTAGATATCAAACAGGCTCAAAAGTCTGAAACAGGGACATTTTCTTTAATTCGGCTCCTGTTGATTTTTGGTAGGTAATTTGTACCAAACACTTTGTTAAACATACAGTTAAAATGTCCAAATTATACGTATAAATGTATCTCATCTCATATATCTGTTTCTATATCAAATATATTGGATATATTGCAACCTTCAGCTTTAAAATATTATAGTTTACAATTACTTTAGATGCACAAATATTCAATGCCTTGCATAAGCATTCAATATATTCAACTTGACATTTTTTAAATTCACTATCGCAACAGCCGTTGCAGTCGAGAAAAAAATATTCAGTAGCTGTATGTATTGCGCCATTCATTAAAGGGATACTGTCATGGGAAAAAATGTTTTTTTTTTAAAAACGCATCAGTTAATAGTGCTGCTCTGCACTGAAATTCATTTCTCAAAAGAGAAAGCTGATTTTTTTACATTTAATTTTGAAATCTGACATGGGGCTAGACATATTGTTAGTTCCCAGCTGTCCCCAGTCATGTGACTTGTGCTCTGATAAACTTCAATCACTCTTTACTGCTGTACTGCAAGTTGGAGTGATATCACCCCCTCCCTTTCCCTCCTCCCTCTAACAACAGAACAATGGGAAGGTAACCAGATAGCAGCTCCCTAACACAAGATAACAGCTGCCTGGTAGATCTAAGAACAACACTCAATAGTAAAATCCAGGTCCCACTGAGACACATTCAGTTACCTTGAATAGGAGAAACAACAGCCTGCCAGAAAGCAGTACCATCCTAAAGTGCTGGCTCTTTCTGAAAGCACATGACCAGGCAAAATGACCTGATATGGCACCTACACACCAATATTACAACTAAAAAAAATACACTTGCTGGTTCAATAAAAACATCATAAAAATCATGACAAGAATACTTGTGTGCCAAGGGAACCCTGGACCTATCGCCACCTTCAAGGCAGTGGTTATTCCAGGGTTCAGCATTGGAAACAACACAATCCTAACTCATTTTCAATGCAACCTTGTTTAATTTGTTAAGACACACATATATAGGGCTGTTGGACAATGCAAATTATGAGGTTTATTGAGAAAAGAGCTTTGACTGAACCATGGTTCTTGGCCTTGCATTTGGGGTGACTATCCTTTCTTACAATATACAGTATATTGTATATCTAGCTGACTGAACTTGGTTCCTTTGCAACTTTGACAAGATGCCTTGACATTAGTGATGAGAGAATTGTTTCACCAGTCATGGATTCGGGGCGAAATTCTGCATTTCACCATCTGCAATTTTTTTCACAAAACTGCGGCAAACATTTCCTGCTTCAAAATTTGATGCAACAAAATAGTAATACAGACAAAAAAGTTGCCATAAGAAAAAATGCCCATTGAATTTAATGCATTTGGACAAAAAAGTCACCATAAGAAAAAACGCCTACTGAATTTAATGCATTTGGACAAAAAGTTGCCATACAAAAAACGCCCATTGAATTTAATGCATTTGAATAAAAAAGTCACAGAGACAAAAAATTTGGCACAAGAAAAACTCCCATTGACTTGAATTCATTTGGCATTGTCACACGTGTAAACAAAAAAACTTCTGACAGCCATTGACATCAATGCATTTTGCGAATTTTTCAGGGCAGATTTGCTTATCACTACTTGTCATCAAAACATAGAAATGCGAAAGATACCAGTAGGCCCAGAGTTACTGCTGCACAAAGTTCCTTTATTCAGCATGGCGTTTCAAGTTTAAGGCTCGGCTGTAAATCCTCCCAGCAGTTGCCCCTGGGCCAATAACTGATGGGTAGGAGGGGCTTGTGTACTAAATTTTGTATCGCATTTCCTGTTTGTACACTTGAAAAAGAACTTGTGCAGCTTGAAACATGTTGTGGTGCAGCAGTTCCTCTGCGCCTACTGGTACAATATCTTTCCCATTTCTACTTTTGAGATTATATTGCTGTGGATGAGAGCAAGGGAAAATGATACCTGTTTTATTTTCAATCAAATACAGGTATAGGAACCCTTATCCGGAAACCCGATATCCAGAAAGCTCCGAATTACGGAATGCCTGTCTCCCATAGACTCCATTTTATCCAAATAATCCAAATTTTTAAAATCGATCTCCTTTTTCTCTGTAATAATAAAACAGTAGATTGTACTTGATCCCAACTGAGATATAATTAATGCTTATTGGATGCACAACCAGCCTATTGGGTTTATTTAGTGTTTAAATTAATTTCTAGTAGACATAAGGCATGAAGACCCAAATTACGGAAAGATCCGTTAGAAACCTAAGGTCCCGAGCATTCTGGATAACAGGTCCCATACCTGTATATACCAGCTTACACATTTTTTCTAAGATGCCTTGACCCTACTGTTGCAGCTGTCTTGTACTTGCGTTTACTTTCATTAAAGATTTTTATTACATTCACAATTAGATACCCATAAGCAAATAACGCAACTACAGTTAAAGACTTGAAAGTACAGATTCATCAGCATTTGGGATCAAGTTTTTACAAACATTTGGGGGGTTTCAAGGAAAAAACATACGTTCTAGACTATTATTGGATTAGATGTTTCTGAATTCTCAGTTTCAAGATGTATTAAGTGTAAGAATCTAAAACCCTCAAATGTAAAACACCAATAGCCAGCAAGTTTATGTAGATGTTGATTGGAGATGTGTTTTCAAATGTCAAAACTGATATAAAAATTGGATTTTTGAGAAATTTTGCAGACACAGATCACAGAGCTATCCTAAACAAACAGAGAGAGCTTTGGTAATGTATTCTGCAGAATAAATATAGTGTTATAGCTTGCACTATTATGGCTAATCTATTGGGAATAAATTGCTTCGGTAGCTTTCCTTCTCCTTTAAAGTAGAACTAAACCCCCATTAACCAAAAACCCCATCCCTTTCCCTGCTTTTCCCTGCTTTCTCCCACCATAGTATCTTACTTGAAAAAAAAAGTGTCCCAGGCATTAACGTTAGCATAGTTATTCAGTGTAGCATAGTGGACCTCAAGGGCGCCATTTTGAGTATCTTCAAATCCTCTTGCTTTCCTTCAGCAATTTTCAAAGCTTTTGGCACATGTGCAGTAAGCACAAATACCACACTGGCCCGAACTGTGCATGTGTGAAAAAGCTTAGTGTCGACACTCAGTTACGAGAGGAATCCAAAGATAATGAAGGTGGCAACAATGAGCTCCACTACGCTACTCTGCATGAATGAATATGCCAACGTTAATGCCAGGGACAATTTTTTCAAGTAAGGTACTATAGAGGGAGAAAGCAGGGAGGGGGACCAATGGAGGGAAGGGGATGGGGATATTTGCTTTATTGGGGTTTTATTTACCTTTAAGAAGCCTTAAATGCATATACCTTTCAATTTTTATTGCATTAAATGACAAGAATTTTGAATTGCTAACCATGATACTCAGGCTACTATAATTTAGGAATTCCCTTTCACTGCTAATTTGTCTGCACTTCTCTATACAGGACGTTACATTTACATTTTAATGTTACATTGGAAATTTTTCAAGTTTATTTAAATATCAGGACAATAAAATAAATGATCCTACATAGTCTTAAAAATAACTTTTTTATTAATGATTCAAGTAAAGCCAAGTCATGTTATCTAAATGAAAAAAATTATCAGTCCCTGAGTAATTTCACTACTTTTTATGTAGGTTTTTTATTCATATTTATATCTACTTTGAGAAATATCTTCTGAATTTTAATATACATTTGACATAGGCCAGAATATATATACACATACAGCATGAGGAATACTGGATTGTGGTAATTTATAAAATACTGGAATATGTTAATGTTTAAAATAATAATAAATCTTTTAAATCATCTAGATACACAGTTCATTAATATCAATATGTAGTGAACATTTTGTTCTGATAGTAAACTGACATTTTCCTGGACAAGATACGTATTTAGTTATTGCATAATGTTTTAGCCTTTATTTTGCTAGCACAACCTTTTTTCCAGTCATTGAGTAATTAATATTTAAATTTATACATTTATATAGTGTTGATACTTTTTTTCCCGGATTCATTGAGGTCTGGCATGGTGCCGAGAGACTGGAGAATTTCTAATGTGGTGCCGCTATTCAAAAAGGAATCCCGTCCTCAGCTTCAAAACTATAAGCCGGTTAGTTTGACTTCAGTGATATGAAATTTTTTCGTAGGGGTATTTTATTATTTAGGGATAAGATACTTGACTTCATTTCAAATCATAATACAATGTGAGCAGGGTTTTATGTGCAATGGATCTTGCCAGACTAGTTTAATTGCCTTTTATGAGGAGCTGAACAGGAACCTTGACTCATTCATGGCAGTGGATGTTATCTACTTGGACTTTACTAAAGCTTTTGATGCAGCACCACAAAGTAGGTTAATGGTTAAATTAAGGAATGTTGGTCTGGAACATGGTATTTGTACTTGGATATAGAACTGGCTGAAGGATTGAGTGGTAGTAAATGGATCATTTCTAATTGGACCAGTGTTGTCAGTGGAGTACTGCAGGGCTCTGTACTAGGTCCTTTGCTTTTCAACTTGTTTATCATTGACCTGGAGGAGGGCATTGAAAGTACCTTTTCTATTTTTGCTGATGATACTAAACTGTGCAGAACTATAGGTTCCATGCAGGATGTGTCATTTCGCAGAATGATTTGACTGGAATAAAAACAGGGCAGCAAACTGGAAAATGAGGTTCAATGTTGATAAATGCAAGGTTATGCACTTTGGTAGAAATAATATTAATGAGAGTTATACACTTAATGGCAGTGTGTTGGGGGTTTTCTTAATTGAGAACAATCTAGGGATTGTTGTAGATAACAAGTTGTTTAATTCCAGACAATGTAATTCTGTGACTACTAAAGCAAATACAGTACTATCTTGCATAAAAAGGGCATTAACTTAAGGGATGAAAAAAATTGCCTCTTTACAGGTCCCCGGTAAGGCCTCACCTTGAGTAAGCAATGCAGTTTTGAAGTGCAGAGACATGCAACTAAACTGGTTAAAGGGATGGACGTGTTAAATTATAGATTGTCAAGGTTGGGGTTGTTCTCTCTGGAGAAAGGACCCTTGCGAGGGGACATGATTACTATTTATAAGTACATTAGAAGCATTATAGACCGCTAGAGGGAGATCTGTTTTTCCATAAAATGGATCAACTAGAGGAACAGAACTTTCATTTGAAGCAACGTAGGTGGTTCTTCACAGTGAGGACAGTGAGGTTGTGGAATGCACTGCCGGGTGATGTTGTGATGCTGATTCTGTTATTGCCTATAAGAGGGGCTTGGATGATTTCTTGGACAAGCATAATATCCAAGGATATAGAGATACTAAAATCTACAATTAATATAGATATTGGCATACACAGTTTATGTGAGTGTATGGAGGGGTCAGTGTTAGTTTGTATAGGTATGGGCGCTGAGTTTAATTCAGAGGGGTTGAACTCAGTATTGATATGTAACTGTGTATCTGTATGTCTGTGGAGTCTCCATAATAATTTCAAGAAAATGATACAGTGTTCCAAGTAAAGTTTAGATTCTAAATAAAGTGGGCGGAAAAAATGAAGAAGCCACCCTCTTTTACTGATGGCAAACATTAAGCAACTTTTCATTATTTTACCTTATATTCTTTAGACCATAAATGCATGCCTTTATTTTATTGGGGAAGTATATTGTACCATTCAGGAGAATTGTAGCTTTTTCTGAATTCCAAAGATGTAGCTGGTGAATTGATCAAAATTAAAATTTTCAAGTTTTTTATTGAAAATCAAAATCTGATTGCTTAAAAATGTAAAAACAAAAACCTAGAATGTTGTCCCTTCACAGCATTATTGAGTTTTCTTTTGCATATTCATACACTGGGCTTAGTTTATTAGTTTTTTTATACGGCCTTGATTCTACAGATTTTGAGTCATCCTGTTTAACCTGCTAGTTTTAAATGTAATCTGACTGTTTATGGAAAAAACGTTAATAACATGTTTGAAACCATAAAAAATAAAGTGGTGCAAATCCATTGTGCCTATTGAACTCATTTGGCAAGTGGTAAGTCTTGAAATTTCAAGTTGGAAAATATTAATTCAATTACATTGGCGATCTCACTTTTTCAAAGCAATTTTCTTGAATTGTTAAAAGCATGATCTAAAATTTAAAAAAAACAGGCTCCTTACAAATCCTAGGGATGGGCGGATGTTTTCCATGTTTTCCTTGTTTTGCCATGGAAATGACGCCCATAGACTTGTATGGCGTCGTGCGTCAAAATAAAAATGACGCCCATCCAAAAAAAATTTGAAGCCCATAGACTTTAATTGGCGTCAGTGTCACTTCGGCAGTGGCAAATTTTTGGCGAAGCAAAATGAGTCAAATTCTCCCGAGCCTACGCTGTAGCTGACCCCTACAAGCACTCATACAATACAAAAGGAGGCAGTTGCTTGCTGGATCTTCTAGAAAGTTATCTCATGGTTTATCACGTGAAAACTCATGGACGATATTCAATTTGAGGAGTAAAAACTTTTCTCCTAATTCAGTAACAGTTCCATAGACTTCAGTAGAGTTTTCACAGGCTAAACCCTGCAATAGTTTTTCTGAATTTAATTGCATCTCGTCCATGATTTTTCACGTGATAAGCCTTTCTCTGACTGAATTGAATCTGGCCCAAAAAGTCATATATTTATAGCCTTTTTATGAGATAAGAGGGGCCTACTCAAATGTAGGACAACAAATACAGGTTATCATGCACTAATCAGTATAAATTTCAATTAATACAATTTGTGCTTTGTTTTCATTTGTGTAATTTTTTTGCATATTCGAAGGTTTTGTTGGGTTTTTTTTTGCTCGTTTATTTACCTACAGCTTTAAATTACAGGTTAATAAAAAGGCAATTGCTTGAACAGCAAATTTTCTTTTACTTTAATTGCACTGTATTGCATAGATTTGATAGTAAATGTCAGGAAAGGTTGCCATTTCCGTGTGACATTATAATGAGTATAAACTGACGATCTGCAAACAAGATTTAAAGGGATTATAAAAAAGATTATATTTTTCATTAGGAACAAAGTAAGAATATTGTAGGTTGGGACACACTGTAAAAGAAGGAGGATTATGTATGCGTATTTTAAAATTTGAAAGCCCAAAAATATTGCACACTATAAAACCGTTATTACCATTGAGCAATGGCTACAAAAAATGTATTGCTGCAAATAAAACCAAATTAAATGTTATGGTGTGAAATAAATGTGCACCTCTGCAAACATCTACATTGGGTATGTATGACTCTGTGTGCGTGTTTATATGTATATGTGTGTTTGTATGTATGTGTGTGTTTACTGGAAAGTCTATACAAAAATCTATTTATCAAAAATACTTAATATTGGCTATATAAATTTATCTGTGTATAAAAAAAATTAGTTCAAAAGGATATAACCGCCCAGACTATCTGTGCTCCTGTAATATAAAGCCGGCAGCAATCAGCATGTATTACAAAATTACAAAATTGTGTTAGTCAATGCAAAAATTAAAACAAACTATATTATATCAATGTCAGTAACAATTCCACACCCTAATAAAATGTGTCAATCAAACATATATAGGAAAAATCGTTCGATCGAACCAGTGGCGTAACTACCGAGGGGAGCAGGGGGTGCAATTGGGCCAGGGCCCTCACCCCCACAGGGCCCCCCGGCAGTCACGCACCCACTGCAGCGGCTGCAGCGGCTGCAGCGGCTGCAGCGCCGCACGGAAGAGGGTGGGGGCGGAGCCCGGCTGCATGGCCTGCACCAGGGCCCGCCCCCACCTAGTTCCGTCTCTGGATCGAACGATTAATCCTACGAATCGATTTTCCTTCGATCAAAAAAAGCTTGGACATTGGTGCTCGGTAGGTGCTCGGTAGGTTTTAGGTGGCGAAGTAGGTGGTCAAAGTTTTTTTAAAAGAGACAGTACTTCGACTATCGAATGGTCGAATAGTCGAACGATTTTTAGTACGAATCGTTCAATTCGAAGTCGTAGTCGAAGGTCGAAGTAGCCAATTCGATGGTCGAAGTAGCCAAAACAATACTTCGAAATTCGAAGTATTTTTTATTCAAATTCTTCACTCAAGCTAAGTAAATGTGCCCTGGAGTCATGGAGGAGTGGTACCTAGTGATAGGCGAAACTGTGCAAATAATGGGCATCAAAATAATTTTGACATGAGCGTCAATTTTTATACACGTGACTATTTGCTAAAAAAGCATTAAAATTAATGGGAGTCCAAATAATTTTGACCAGCAGCAATTTTTATGCACACAACAAAATTTTTTTGAAGCTGTAGATTTTTCACCGGCCAATTGTACCTGCAGTTTCGCAAATTAATTTGCTTGTGGTCAAACGTGAAAATTTGCTGCAAATTCGTGCCTGGTGTCAGTTGCCCTGTGGTTTTCCATTCAGTAGTCTCTTCAGGAATAGAGGATAAGAACCAGGGTTGGACTGGGCCAGCAGGACACCAGGAAAAAATCTGATGGGCCTCATCTCTTGTGGGCCCTGGCAGGTCAGGCCAGCTCCCTGTCATTGCTGCCTCGAACCTCCTGTCCTTCTGGCCTGGTCTCCCTTAGTAAAGGGTGCATGCACTAGTGTGAGCACGTGCGGGAGTTGTGTGCACGCACTAGCCGTCCAGAGGGGGCTTTGCAGTATGGATGGGGGTCGGAGGGGAGCCCCTAAGACAGGAGCCCTGGTGGGCCCCGGGCCGGTAGGACATCGGATGAAAAAGCAATGGGCCTGCCAACCCAGACACACACCAGTTTGATTCCTTCACTTGCCCCTGGTCCCAATCACGGCCACAACTAGAGGCAGGTATGCACAAGAGGCCTGAAGGGGGAGGGGTTGCGTTGCACCTGGGGCAGGGGGGCCTGGAGGGGGGTTGCACCTGCGGAAGTGCGGCCTGGATGGGGGGTGGGGGCCCTTATGTTAGAAGCCCTGGGGGGCCTGGGGCCCTCCATTCCGACACTGATAAGAACCCTTAGCTCAAGCTATAGGTCCGGTGGATACTGTCTACCATGACCAGAGTTTGGGTGTAAATAAATGAGTTGTTGGGAAAGTGTTGAAAGAGAATAAAATTCTGTGAATGCATATTCCCCTGTGAGCTCCTTTGACGTGGATGGAATCTCAAGCTAGCCTTGGTCAATAGTACGTAGTCCTTAAAGTAAAGCCACCTACTTGGTTGTAATGCCAGTTCTTTGTTTTTTTGTCCTGTGGAGCATTATCTCTATACTGGTAGCTCCCTTTTTACAAGTCTAAAAGTAAGTTCAGAATTTACAGCGCTTGCATCAAATAAACTTTGTCTTTCAGCTCAAGTGGTCTCCAGTACCTGAATTTCCACAACAGTTTTATACCCATAACGGTCTGTTAAACGGATACCCTAAAGTATTTTAAAAAGAAAAACATCACTGGAACTTCAAATCAATCCGTTTAAAGGATGAAAATGCAGTTATCCAAGCATTTTTACAAATTTCTGGCATTTTGAAAGCACTGAACTGTATTTTGCCTTATCAGCATGTTATATGCTACAGAAATCCACTGCCCCAAGGTTCTCAAATGTCAAAATGGGCAGTGGATTAAACCCACTGTCACCAGACTCCCCCTCCTCCCACATATCTGATTTGCCATGAAAAGCTTCAAGAAGGATAAGGAACATGTTTGTCAGTATAAATTCCCATAGACATTTCAAATTTCAGCAAATATTTTCGCAATAATGGTGAAAAATTTAGCTACGGAAAACGTAACAACAAAATGCCCATGATTCACTTATCACTACTCCCTTCTGATGAGAATATTTATGCCACAACTAGAAAGAACATGTCTTATTGTGGATACCTCTCAAATTCAATTTTGTATTTTATCATAACATTTTATTAGGTGAACAGAATATCACATGACTTAGTGATAAATATCCTGAATTATTTTGGAATAAGACTCCTCTGTCTTCCTCCCCTGGAGAGGTCCCATAGCCTAGCACATACACCACCTTAATTTAAGGAAATCTACGCCTTAAAGCTGCCATTTTTCTTTAAAGAAATAGAGACAGGACTTGTTATATGTTCCACTGTTTTTTCAAGCTTCATTTTGACCTATAAATATAGAAGCTTTTTCGTTTTTCATAAAGAAATAAATTGCAGATCTGGTAAATGTGTTTTATTACTGTATAGATGCCTTGCATTGTATCCGTGCTACAATCGGTAATAGCAATTTTTCATTTTGCTTTAAATATGTTGTTAGGGTTCAGTTGCCAAAACAAGTACTACTACTAAATTCCTATTTTGGCAGAAGTATCTCTTTAAAATGAACCTTCCGTGATTATGCACTAGATCATTTTATGAGACTCTCAAATGAAGAATGCAAATGATAAAACTGTAATAATATACCAAATCTGTTGATGTCTTTTCTGCAAGTAGTTCAGAAGGTTCAGCTGGCAGAGACCTTGATTGGAAACAGTCGCAGCATTTTTCCTTTCACGTAGCCACAATTAGAGGTTTCACATAGTGCCTACTGAAATCTGTTACTGACAACTGGAAAAATTGACCAAAGTGCCCCATAGGAAATAAGATTTTTTGGTTTCCTGAGTTTCTACGTTAACCTGCAATTTGCATTAGACCCAGGCAATCTTAGGCAATATATAAGTATACAGAAACTGAAAACCCAGCAGGCATCATGCATTGCACTGGAATGTTTTCATATATCAGATCTCAGGGTGGAACATTATAATTTTTCTAGAAATTATGTAGTTATAGTGGCATCATACTGCAAAATATCCATTTTTAAATAAAACAGTATGAAAGTGGATTTTTTTCTGATTATAAATTAATACCCAAAAGAGCACAGCCCAATGATGAGCAAGTTAGGGAATTGCAGGGGGGCAGGAGGGGAGTATGCCTACACCCCCTCATGAATATAGTGCCAATGCAGGCAGCTCTGAATTCATAAGGGAGCAAAATGGAGCTCAGATATATGTAGACATTTAGGGGCAAATTTACTTACCTCCGAAATTGCACCAGCGACGGCTTCGCTGACATCGCAACACTTCGCCAGGTGTAGATTCGCCAGGACAACACTAATTCTCCGAAGTTGTGTCCAGGTTACTGAACGCTGGCGAAGTTGCGCTAGCGTTACTGCGGCAAGAAAAGCGAAGTTTCGCTAGCATTGCCTAATTTACATACGGCGTGAAGTTAAAGTACAATGGACGTATATGTTGCAGCAAATACATTACATTACACAAGCCCGGGAAACCTTAATAAAATAAAACAGAGTTGTTATATTGCCCTACACATGAGCCCAGTGTATAGTTTATGTGCCATATGTTAGGAAATGTAGGGGGGAAGCCGGGTACCCCAAAAAAAAAAAAAACTACCATCTTTTGCATCACCCTGTAAAAAGTAAAAGGTGCCAGTGTTTTTTGGGACTTAGAACATTTTTCAACTATTTTTTGACCAAGTCCTATCTACTCTATTACACTTCGCCTGGTCTGAGCTGATGAAGGAAAGTCTGGTGCAAGAGGGAACGTTCAGTCAAATCTCAAACTTAGTGAATTAGCGTAGTTACGTTCATTCGCCAGAGCGCAACTTCGCCTGTAGTTAGAGTGCAAAGTACCGCTAGAGTCTATCTCCTTAGCTAGCGAAGTTACGCCAACGCCCGTTAGTAAATCTGTGAAGTTCGGAATTGACATCATGCTGGCGAATTTTTGCCAGCGTTAATCACTTAGCCCTTTAGTAAATTTGCCCCTTAGAGAAGTGTAGGTCAGGGCTCAAAGTGCAAAAATAAAGCTGAGTGCACCATTATTGTGAACATTGCATCTTATCCTCCTCTTAGTTAATGATCCCAATATCCTCTATATGAAAAGAAGCACACACAAAGTATGTATTACTGGAATAAGTCACAAGAATCATTGTCATATGACACAGGAAGAATGAGGCCTTTTCACAATACTTGGAGTATTGTATGTATGTATGTATATTTTTATTTGTATATTTTTATTTGCCTTGAGGGCAAAGCACTGTACAGCAAAACAATAAATTAGTAACAAACAAGGGGTCACTGCATTAACAAGTAACAATAAGTGCATTATTAGAAATACAATTCATATAAATAAAAAATATAATTACCATAAAGATTAAGTGCTCAGTGTCAAGGAGACAAAAGGATGGAGGATCCTACCCCTAAACAGTCTAAATGGGAAGGCAACTTACAGACACAATTTAGAGGGGTATTAAAGTGCTGTAGGTTACAGTGTGACACTGTCATAACGTGCCAGCTCTGTTCAAGAGTAGTGGCCCAGAAGTGCAAGGATTGAGTTAGATATTATAGTAAATAATAGAGATAATTACTACACGGCAGCACAGAAACCAGTGTAACTAGCATCAGAATTACCCTGTAGCATCATCTTATATTACAGGGGAAGCTCATTTTCTGCTGGATAATTAGTGACGAGCCCTAAGCTTAGCTTCTCAACAGCTGCTCAGAGCCCACTGAGCATGTGAGTGTCACAGACACTTTCCAAGATGGTGACCCCCTGTGACAAGTTTGAAGTCCTGGATCATTGCTGTTATTGACAAGCTGAAACTTTAGCCTCGTGCAATAAAGTCATTTTAATAAAATATGGCATTTTTAGCCATATTAATTTGTAGGGTTTAGTTCTACCTTAAATCTATCTATTTAGCCTAGGTGGGTCTGCAGAAGGGAATAGGTGAATGTTTATTGTGAAAGGTAAAAGCATTGGCAAAGCTCAGGAAAGGGAACAGTCATACATGACATGACCCCCAAGCAGCCTGCTGAATCAACACAGTTAATGAACATGAAATCAGTAAAAGTAATAAAAAGCATAGTAAGACCAGGTTTGGGTGGCAATTAATCAATTATTTTTTGTTTAAAATAGTGTTGATCTTTTCCCAGGGGGTGATAACTAGAAGATGGAGTTCTTGGTCTGAATTTCAATGATTAGTGAAGCAGAGTCTAAATATAATATCATCTGCATACAAGTGAAAAAGATGGATGACGTATAGTGATGGGCGAATTTGCGCCGTTTCGCATCGCCAAAAAATGTGCGAAATTCGCAAAACGCCGCCGGCGTCTCGTTTTTGACGCCCGTGTCCGTTTTTTTAGGCCGGCGCCCATTTTTTTGGATGCCGGTGCACATTCCCTGGCGAAAATGCGCCAGCGTCCAAAAAACGGACACTGGCGTCCAATTTTTTTTATGCCGGCGAATTTTCACTCAAATTCGCCGCAAATTCGCGTCTGGCGAATAAATTCGCCCATCACTAATGACGTATCCCAAAGAAAGTTGCAGCAGCACCAGTAAGAGAACTACAAGATGGATATACTCATTCTATAAGTTTCCCTGGAGGCACATTTAATAAATAAGTGATGTCACAACTATATAACAATATAGCTTAAAGGAATTGTTCAGTGTAAAAATAAAAAGTGGGTAAATAGATAGGCTGTGCAAAATAAAAAATGTTTCTAATATAGTTAGTTAGCCAAAAATGTAATGTATAAAGGCTGGAGTGATTTGATGTATAACAAGTCAGTCACAACACTACTTTTCAGCTCTCTTGGTTTACACTGACTGGTTGCCCTGGTTACCAGGCAGTAACCAATCAGAGACTTGAGGGGGGGCCACATGGGTCATATCTGTTGCTTTTGAATCTGAGCTGAATGCTGAGGATCAATTACAAACTCACTGAACAGAAATGTACCATGTGGCCCCCCTTCAAGTCGCTGACTAATTTAGAGTTATAGAGCTGAAAAGCAGGAAGTTGGATTCTGGCTGTTTTATTAGATATCTGTTCACTCCAGCCTTTATACATTACATTTTTGGCTAACTAACTATATTAGAAACATTTTTTATTTTGCACAGCCTATCTATTTACCCAGTTTTTATTTTCACACTGAACTATTCCTTTAAGAATGTTAAGCCTATTGAACATCAAGGGAAAAATTGTTTTATTTTATGTCATTGCTGGTCTTTTAGTGTGTTAAAGACAATAGTATTATACGAATATGTAGACTTAAAGATGATTGGAGAGTGTCTCTACAGAACAATAAGTATGAAAAAATAACTCTAACAATAACTAGCCTAAGAAGGAATTAGATTTTAGGTTGCCTGACAACCAGATAACATTTTAACTGGAAAAAGCTGAAAAGAAAATGATAGATATAAAATTATATTGAAAATGCTACAATAGTAATTTTTCAGTTGTTTTTTTTTTTAGGAATTACATTTGCAAACAGATAGTTTGCTTCTGGTTTGTGCTTGGATAAGAATATATTCTTGCTTCACAATCGGGAAGGTCATTAGATCTTTGCAGATTAAGTCATTTTAAATGTACTAGTTCTTTACATAGGGCAACAATATGTTGTAGTGGATAACTTATTAAAGGACCTTGATGACTGGAGTTGGATAACTCAGCACTACAAGCACTTGTGATGTATACTAAAATACTTGTAGGAGTAGAACAATTATGGTATCCAGAAACCACAACACCACAAGATTGTAATGACTACTGTATATTCCTAAATGAAGGCGGACCAGGTATGTAATCACACAATGTTTTTCATATGAATAGAGAAGAAATCAGAAGAAATATTTAAATGAAAATTATGAAATGAATCAAATGTTATCAGTACATTACCAAATCAGTTTACCACAAAATGTTCTAGCCTCAAAAGATAATGGCACAAAATGCAGAACCTAAAGTATCTGTACTAATTATTCAATACAGGCTGCCCGCGGGTTACGTATGAAATAGGGTCTGTAGGTTTGTTCTTAAAGGGATATCCTTTTCTAAAAAGAGCAAACAGATTTTTTTATATTTAATTTTGAAATCTGACATGGGACTAGACATATTGTCAGTTTCCCAGCTGCCCCAGTCATGTGATTTGTGATCTTTACTGCTGCACTGCAAGTTGGTGTGATATCACCCCTCCCTTTCCCCCCAGCAGTCCAATAACAGAACAATGGGAATGTAACCAGATAACAGCTCCCTAACACAAGATAACAGCTCCATAGTAGATCTAAGAACAGCACTAGTGATGGGCAAATTTATTTGCCAGGAGTAGTGATGGGCGAATTTATTCGCCAGACGCGAATTCACGGCAAATTTGCGCGTCAAAAACGGGCGTCAGCGCAAAAAAAAGGGCGCCAGCGTCAAAAACGAGACGCTGGCGCAGTTTCGCGGATTTTTCGCCGTTTCGCGAATTTCGAACAAATTCGCCCATCACTAGCCAGGAGCAAATTTGCTGCGAGTTTCCGTTTTTTTACCGCCGGCGTCGAAGTTTATTGACGCCGGCGACAATCCCATGTTTTGCCCATCACTAAACAGCACCCAGTAGTAAAATCCAGGTCCCACTGAGACACATTCAGTTACATTGAGTAGGAGAAACAACAGCCTGTCAGAAAGCAGTTCCATCCTAAAGTGCTGGCTCTTTCTGAAAGCACATGACCAGGCAAAATTACCTGAGATGCTCCTACACACCAGTATTATAAATTAAAAAAAAAAATACACTTGCTGGTTCAGGAATTAAATTTTACACGGTATAGTAATTATTATGCAGTATAAACAGTGTAATTTAGAAATAAAAACTACACCATAAAAATCATGACAGAATCCCTTTAAGTTTAATTTGTATGTAAGTTGAAACATACTGTATATATTTACTTATTAAATGCAACAAGACAGAAGTCTGTCTTAACAAAGTATTTATTTTTACCTTTCTGTGCTCTGCAGTGGACAACACACACAAGAGGGGGTTGAGGCAGGTGGTTTATTGAAGCTAAATGCTAATAAAAATCAAGCAAACCATAGTATGTTACTGTAATAGCCCCAGTAGGTAAGTGTGAGTTGTATGTAAGTCAGGTGTATGTAACTCGAGGCCTCCCTGTATCTTTAAGGGAAGGTAGCTGAAGCATGTGGTCCCTGGATTCTATATTACACGTGGTTCTTGTGAGTATTGCCTTCTTCTACCTTTTTTTAAATGCAATAGGTACTCTGCATCAACTTATTAATATGCTCTATAAGCTGAGCTCTTTGTAGGAACATCTATTCTTGACTTTGCCATGCCTAGGCAAAACGTGATACAGTATAGAACAGAAATTATGTAGCGTAACAAAGCGTTACAAAAACGTTCTAGGTATTATTGTTCACCATTAAGTTAACATTTAGTATGTTATAGAATGTCTTATCCCTAGCAACTTTATCGTTTGTCTTAAAATTTTTTTATAGTTTTTAAATTATTTGCCTTCGTCTTCTGCCTCTTTCTACCTGTGAGATATGGGTGGCTGACCCCGACTGACCCCAAAAACTATTGGTCTGTGCAGCTACTGTTTTATAGTTAACGTTACTTTTTTATTAACTATCTTTCTATTCAGACCCTATCCTATTCATATTCCAGTTTCTCAATCAAACCATTGTCTGGTTGCTAGGGTAAATTGCACCCTAGCAACCAGATAGCTGGTGAATTTCCACATTGGAGAGTTATATAAGCTTGTTTAATTATTTTAATTTGCTTTCTGCACCCCAAAGCTATTAAAATAATCCTAAACTATATATCAACTATGTTGCACTTCTGCCTTCTTCTCAGGATTCGGTTCAGGATTTGGGCAGGATTCAGCCTTTTTCAGCAGGATTCAGCCAAATACTTCTGCCTGGCCGAACCGAATCAGAATCCGAATTTTAATATGCAAATTAGGGATGTGGAGGGAAAATCGCGTGACTTTTTGTCACAAAACAACAAAGTACAAAATGTTCGGTATTCTTTTGCGAAGAATTCGGGGGTTCAAATCCAAAATAGTGGATTTGGTGCATCCCTAATATCAAGGCACTTTCATTTTAACTGAGAAATAGAATAAAAACTGTATCCTTTAGGGGAAATCTTCGACATTTTTTGTTTGAGAAACATTGCAAGTTAGAAAGTGACTACATAAAGCAAGAAATGATTTTCACGAAGCAATTGAGTAAATTAGATCTCAAACTGAGGATGTGGATAAAAAAAGCTGCAATAAGTAAAAGTTCTTCCTATGTTTATTTTTAACTTGTTGTCTATTAATTTATGCAACTTGAGTAGTCTATATTGCAGCATGAATTTGTTTTTCAGAAAATAATTCTCCATTGATTTAACTGAATGTAAAAATGTAAAACCAAGGAAAATCGACACAGATTTATTGGGTTCAAGGTCAACTGGGGCTGCTACCCCACACCCCTCTGGGGCCCCTGCCCCATTAATAAACACGCAAGGGTGATCCCCACTTGCATGGAGTCTTGTGTGCTGATATTTTCTCTTAAAATTATGTCAGGCCATAGATGACTAAAGTCCATTTATGTTCTTCCACCAACCTGAAAGTAACAATAGCCCCAGTCTTCCTCAGCTATCCTTTAAATCCCATAATTGAACCTACTAACTCATGGTCATTTGACTATCCATAGAACAGTGGGCCAAATGCTCTGATTGTTTGACCCATGGATCACATCACCTGTATATATTTTGACTTGAACAACCTAACTAGTAAATGTAACATCTAGATATGTGGAACTATTAGTATTGTTGACCTCATTATTGGAAGTGTACATTACAATCATCTTCCTTGTGGTATTTGAAGGCCCACATCATTTACATATAAATATAGCAATAGCCTGTAGTAAAATGCTTTTGAATTGCACTTTGAACTCTTCAAATTAGCCGACAAGTCACTGTTTTCTTAATTCCCTAGATCTGTTTAGATTATTTAATCAATCATTTTGTTACAAAATAGCTTAGTTTGGATTTATGAACTATTTAGCCCTTTCCTACTTTAATTATATTTAATAGAAGTAGAGGGGCTACTGACAATGTTGGCACTGATTATTGTAATCTCTGTACCGTTTATAAGAAGTTTTTAGGAAAAGCCAGGAGGTTGTTCACTTTATGGACCTGTTTGGTCAAGCCTGAACCTATGACACCATACCATGCCAATTTGCTCACTTACCTTTGCATTGCAAATTGCAAATTCACAATGACAGTGAGAAGTCATTCCAAACGTCTCACTTCCAAACTAGAAGATGCCGTAGCAGACCAGATTGTCTGTCTAATGTGCATACCATTATATTTTCCTTAATTGTCTTTATTCTCGGCTCTCTTACCAACTTTACTTGATTGCTGTATCCTATAGCTGACATTTTCATGCTTCTCTTCTTCAAAACCTCACAGTCAATGGGTTCATCCATCTGTGCCCTGAGCTGTACTCTCTTTTAGCATAGCTAACTATTAGTGGTTAACAAAACCTCAAAACAAAAATCAGAAAGAAAGAATCAGTAACAAACAGACAGAAAATGACTTCCTGTGGTTGGGGGCCGTCTGTCTGAGCAAGAATATTACAAAAGTAAGCAGGCGTGCAAAATAAATATAAAAACATTGTAATTATAGTTTGTCATTCTGTTCTTTGCTCTGTGGAAAGCATTTTATTCATCTTGGGCAAGTTAAATAATAAATGTCAGATGTTGTAGACTATATCACAAAATGACAATGACACTTCTCACTTACTTATAAAGCAGAGATTTCTGCTGATGTTCCATTTAGATACATATTTTGCTTCCTCCACAGAAAATCTTGAAGCCAGACCAAATGGTTTGAAATATTCTATTTTACAATTCCAAGATGCTTTTTTTTTGGGTCATTTTATTAAAAAAGACTAGAGGACAGGCTGTAAGAATGGATACAGCTATATCTGAAAGCCAGCAAGACCAATGCTACCATAGTGGATTAGCAAGTAATAAGAATTAAAAACTGAAGTACTAAGAATTAAAAGAAAATAACTAATTTTCATTATATAGACAAACATCAGCCATCAATCTAAGCATAGCCCTTTGTGACTACTGAGATTATTATTAATGTGACTGGTCTAAATGAATCACTGAAAATAAAAACAATACAAGTCTGTTATGGTGCTTGTAGTCTGAAGTTGCACAGGCTTCTGTAAGGAAAGTTTAGACTCTAATTTCAAGGTCCATTATGCCTTATAGTGTGTGTGTTTTATTGTGCTTTGTATTGAAAAATACATTGATTGCAATGAAAACTTAAGGAGTGTTATCTGCTATTGAGTATTCTATTTACAAGGTTGCAGCATTGAGCGCCCAGGTTGATCATCTCCCCTAAAAAAGGGGAGCAGAGGAGCAGAGGAGGATCTGCCTGTGAGACAAATGCTTTAGTGAGGAGACACTTTTCCCAAGAAATGTAACCAAGTGATACCCCAGGAATCAACTAATGAGGTGGAACAATGGTGGAACTAAATGGTGGAACAATGCCTTTGGAAATCGGTGTTGGTCTGGGCAGTTTCTCTCTCTTAAAAGCCGCAAGCGGGGGAGGATTAATCTCATGGAACCAATGCTGGGGTCTAGGTTATCTCTCCCCTTTGAAAGCTAATGGCGGGGGAGGACTAAGCCCTATGATGAAAACCAATGCCCAGGTCGGGAGACCTTATTTTTCAGGTAATGCTCTTATGCCGGGAGGCTTTAGCATTTGAAATTATGACCAGAGTAAATAGTTAGGGGCCGCCATATGGGTTTTACCTTGACGTGGTATGGTGGCTTATCAATCTTATGATCATAATTTTGTAACTAAAAAACCCCCTGTCTTTGTAAATACATGCATCTGCATAGATTACTGATATGACAGGGGACCAGGGAATGTGCATTGATCAATTTTTCTTCTTTTTTTCTATGTCTGTAGTTAATTTGGCCAGATCAGTAGCACTTCCAATGTATTTTAGTACATTTTTATTTAGCCATGGAGTGCTCTCACAATTTTTCCTTTTTGTATTTAGTAATGAGGTAAATAGTTAGCCACTTGCTTTGGGGCTTGTCAGTCCCAAACATGTAACCACAAAACCCTGTTTATGAATATGTATGCTCGTGTATGTTTGAACCAAATTGGACCAAGTTAGTCACAATTCATTATGGATTTCCATAATAATCCTTGAGTGCTCCCTCAACCTGTTTTTGAATCTCTTATAAAAAAAAAAATACCAAGTATAAAACCTCACAAATAACCTTTTGACTGTGTTGTAGTGTTGTTAGTACACTATATGCTCCTTCTTTTCCTAGGAATACAAAAAAAATCCAGCGAGAGGCGCAAAGTTGATTAGAATATTCTTACCCAGGCCTTACTATGGGAGGCAGTAAAGGCAGGGCCTCGTGGTGGCCTTCATGAGATGCTGCTCTTTCACTTATTTCCTATTTAACAAGTTTGGAGGTGGATAAGTCAGGTCAGGGGACAGAAGGGGCCTTCCCATTTTCTGCTCCTCGTGAATACAGTGCTTCTGAGTGCAGCCAGAGATGTTTTTATGGAGGTTCCTGTAGTTTTCAGTACTCCGAAACAGAGCACAAAAACCTTTGTCATTTCTTTAAAGCAAGACTATAGTATGCAAAGGGCAACAAGATGGCAGATTACACCAGTTTCTTGCATTTTGCACATTGCCTTCCTGAATAATATGGCCCCTGCTTCCAGAGCATCCAAACAACAAATAGCTTTGATCAGTCTAGTGCAGACAGAAGGATAAAAGGACATTTCTGATTAGTTGTTATATGTTACTGCACTGATTTACAGTCAGTGGGGCAGACAAGTGATAAACCCTAAACCCAATATTCCACTACGGGGAGATGCCGTTTCTCTAGGAAAATGACTCTCTGAAAGCTTGGAACCACTAATTATGATGAAACTATAACGGATCGTGCAAAGAGATTTTTAATTCGATTCATCTGAAGAGAGAAATTTTTCCAGGAATGAAGAATATAGAACAGAGTGAACCACATGTTATGGACAAAGGGTGTGCCTATTGTGACAAGACAAATAATGATGTTTCAGGAGATTAACATGCAGATTGGTTCGAAAAAAAAATAGTAACAACATGAGCTGGGGCTCTCGTGAGAGTTAAAAATGTACGCAAATGATATTTAACTGCAGTCAGCTGCTCGGTTAAGCATTGGTTTTGGCATTACAGTTTAGGAAGCAGTTTCACAAGTATTAATCATTCTGACTGCAGTAGGAACACTTGCTAAAAATGTCAGCAAGGATGTCTGTCTGTTATAAGCTTTTTGTTAAACTGCTGCACCCATTTACTTTGTTTTACCAATGCAAAACAGTACAAAAAGATCACAAGATTACATTTCCGAAGACAAGACTTTCATCAAACAGTGCCTAGGTGATGATTTTTATAAATAGTAGTATTAAAGGCATATTATAGGAACACATTATAATATATTATATATAGTATAATATATGATGCATACTTTCCTGGGGAATATAAGGGGTTTCAAATTTGAGAGATGTTTATCCCTTGACACAAGATCCATTGTTTTCCCCAGATCTGTCTACTTTTACAAAGTTAATTCAATGAAAGATTGGTGACTGACCAAATGAGCATATGATTAGATATAAGGGTGGGCTTCAGGTAACCAATGCAATCAAAAAAATTTTCATCTTCATTTCCACTTGAATAACATTTGGCACAAGTCTGCAAGATAGAAGTAAGACTACTGTTTGTAAAGTGGAACAATATAATTCATTAATAATTAATAATTAATTAATCATTTAATTGCCAGGTATTTAGCAAGGCTAGAGTTTATGGAATCAAATGCTGAAAGACAGGTGGGATTATGATACAGGTAAGTAAATACATTCATTTAGGGGTGCCTAACATTTGGCACCTGCAAGTTGGATACGACTTTCCTTCTCCTTTAAGGTGCTTAATGTGAAGGTACAAGATAAATGGTAAACTGGTGGCATTGGGACGGTGCTGGCCCAAAGGGGGTCAACGAAAAATGTAAATTTTTACCAGCAGAATGGTAGATGTCAGATAATGGCTTAGCAAAAGTCCAGTTATATCTGAATATATTAGAAAGTGGTGGGAGAGGGAGCAACAAAAGTTACACCAGGGAAAGGCAATATGAAACTGCATGCAGAGCCCCAAACCAGAAGAAATAAAGGTGCTTGTGTACAGAGACGAAGAACAGAAACAGAGAGTGTGTAGAACAACAAGAACTAACAAAGAATGACCTTAGATTCTTGTGCATATGCTGATACAGTAGGTGGAGATGAAGATTACTGCAAAGTATAACCCACAAGGGTATGTTTGCCTTCCCATTGGGATCATCTGCTTGAAGAAAGGAAGACATCAGAGCCCTTCTACCCCATGGTAAATGATTTGTATTCTCAGCACATAGCCAGTGTCAACAGGTCGAGATGTATTTTTGGAGGATCAGGAATATATAGGGATTGATGCACATACAGTATATGGGGCACTACCATGAGTTAATAACATTTGTATTTGTACCAGAAAACAATTTGTATTTTTAATTAATGTAGAAGAGTTTTGCAAACTATTAATATAGATGTGAAGGATCTAACCTTCCCCTTATAATGTGTAACCTTTGCCTTATTGGAGGGTGTGTTTCTCTTGGCCCAGAATGTTTATGGGAGATCCCTAGTCTACTGTATATAGTTTCTTCTCTTTGGACACCTTAGTGGAAGTCAGAGAATGGGACTTTGAATTAGGGCCTCTTATTAGTGGCAGGTTAGCAACTGATATAGCAGGGAGGCAAACAGTATGCGCTACAGTGCAATTATGTGCTCCACCAAATAGTGCTGGTTAGTTCCCTACGTGACACCAACCATACTGTAATGCCTACAGAGTTTATGACCCTGAGAATATTGGGTTTAGGGTTTATCACTTGTCTGCCCCACTGACTGTAAATCAGTGCAGTAACATATAACTTTGAACCAACACTATGAGATCCTGGTATGCTGGGGCCCGATTCCTGTGGTGTTAGTAGGGTTGCCACCTGTATTTTATCAGCCTAGCAAAACATCTGCCAAGGTCAGGGCCTGAATGTAGTTGCCAGTAAATATGTAATAGCTTTAAATTCAACCCTGGCCCATCCACTTATTCCCTTGTAAACTGCTGATCTACATTAAATTTATTATTTCCCCTTCCTTTTTTCCATGATGTCATAGCTCTCCACTCATTCATCATCACTCTGACATGCTATAATAAGCCAATTGTTTACATTAGCTCAGGCTTTTGAGGCCTTAAGTGAATACATAGTAACAAAATAACACAGTTATGTGGTCACAGCCTCATTGCACCCCGCTTACTGTTTTTAAAAAGTCGTCACGACCGGCACGACCAATTCAAGTAGAGAATTCCAGATTTTCACAGCTCTCACTGTAAAAAAAACCTTCCAAATATTTAGACAGAACCTTTTTTTCTGCTAGGAGCAGAAACACACACTGCGATTCGGAAAGATTAGTCCCCTCTTCCCCTTAGTCTCCTCTTCTTCGGGGTGACTAATCGACAAACTGCCTCCTTTGCCTTCCCGCCAGCTAAAACGTAAATCGCTGGCGGGATGGCACTGGGAGGACTTTGTTTACCGAAGTAGCCAGAAGTTTCCTTGTGAGACAACTTTGGGCGACTTTGGAAACGAAGCACTCCTAGTGCCATACCGCTGACAATTTACATTCTAGCTGGCGGGAAGGGAGGGGAGGCCTTGTCGCCGTCCTACTAAACTCCCCAAATCGCAGCATTTGTCTCTGCCCTAATCGGAATGGGTGACATTGTGTCAGCTAGAAGGACCTATTGGTAAATAAAGCATTAGAGAAATGATTATATGATCCCCTTACATATTTATACATAGTTATCATATCACAGCATTTAAGATAAAGATAAGCAAGTCATAGTAAACAACTCAACGGCCATCCTATAAACTCATTTTATTAAAATCCTTTATAATTAGCAACAGAAAACTAACCACCACTAATTAAAATGCACATGTTTATAAAAAGCTGGAAATATTTATTAGAAATGGAATATAAATGAATGCTTAAAAGTTAACATTTTGGAAAGATGATATCCTTTTCATTATAAGAACAGCGTAAATTACTCCACAAGCAGAAATCTAAAGAAAACTTATTTTTTTTAAACTCAGGCCCCTATAATATGCTGCTAAATACTTTAAAGCGAGATTAATTGATTTGAATTTAAGTGCTCAGCATCATTATACTGCACCGCCTGCCAAACGAACAGACACATGCTCGCACATAAAACGCACGCAATGCCGTCTCAACTGAGAACGAAGGAGGAAAATGAATTAGATGTTGTGAAAGATTCTCGCTTGAATACGTTCCAGGATTCTAACAGCATTCTTTCCCAGTCATTTGGCTTAAATGTTTCTATGCTTGTAAATTTAAATTCCATTTTGAGTTGTTTTAAACCAGGTGGGAATACCCTTGATGCGCTATACGCTGTTTACTGGGATTCGCATCAGAGCCAAGAACATTACACATTCCCTCTAACCCTATCTCACCATCAGAGCTGATTTCATTTGTCTTCTGTTGGGAAGAGTGAGAATTGTTTTTGTAACCTGTCAGTTTATTTTGTTGACATAAAAACGACTACATTTGGGCAATGAAGGCAGTTTAGTTAAACGTTAGGAATGTTATGCATTTTGGAGAAAGGTATTTTTACCAAGTCACTTCTTAACCCATATAACAACTGCAAATGTTTCATCTTCCATCTGCAATCTCTGGAACATTCACTGATTGAGAGAGTTCACCCACAGCCTCCTTGTTCACTAATTCTACAATAATAAAGATGCCTATCAGTAACCATACCTACTAACGATTAGTGATGGAAGAATTTATTCGCCAGGCGCGAATTCGCGGCAAATTTCCATTTATTAGCGAAACCGGCTTATAAATTTACCAGTGAAAATTCGCCATCGTCAAAAAAAATGGACACTGGCATCTGGTTTTTTTGGACGCCGGCGCATTTTCGCCAGCGAATGGGCACTGGCGTCCAAAAAAGGGACACCGCCATCAAAAATGAGACGGCGCTGTTTCTCAAATTTTTAGGCGTTTCACGGATTTCACGGGAAATTCGAAAATTTTCCGGCGAAGAAAAACGCCCCAAATTCGCCCATCACTACTAACGATCGGGACCCTCTTAATTTCCTTTATCAATCAGTATTTGAATGTAATATGTATATTTGATATATGCACCCTTCTATTGTACAGCACTGAACAATATGTAAAAGTGTTCATAATTATATTGATAATTTGAGGATTAAGGTTAACTAGACAAATCTATGCAGTATAATTACATAAACTCCACCTCTGACTGTTGTTAGAGTGTCCTATATTTTTCCTATACTTTTACCTTTATCAATTTATCAAACTTAAAAAAAAAATATCAAATTTATCAAATGTTTAGGATAGCTCTAGCTAAATTATTCTACACCAAAATACTGGATAACCATGAGAACATTTTTTATGCAAAATGTAGGCAGTTTTCCAGATTTCAACAAATTTTGAAACCTATGGAAGTATAAATAAACCATTAGATACCATTATACAGCAGAACCTCAATGGGATGGCCCCCGTGGGCATTAAATAGGATACCCAGGTGAACAAGAATTAGGATGAAATTTGGGATGAATGGTTTTTTTTTGCATTCCTAGATATTAAGGGGCCCATTTACTAAAATTCACATTTTCAAATTTCTATTTTTTCATGAAATCAATTTTTTTCTCTAAGAATTTGTTTTTTTTTATTTCTCAAAAAAAATTTAGATTTACAAAGTGTAAAAACCTCTAATTAAAAAAAAGCAGTTTAGGTCCCATAGAAGTAATTGGGAGCTGAGCCGATCTTGGTGGACCTTTTTTTTAGCTGTTTAGACTTTTTGAGGTTTTTGGATTCTTTTTGCTAATAATTGTCCAAAAAACTTTTTCCGAGGTTTTTGAAACAAAGATTAAAGGGATCCTGTCATCGGAAAACATGTTTTTTTTTAAAACGCATCAGTTAATAGTGCTACTGCAGCAGAATTCTGCACTGAAATCCATTTCTCAAAAGAGCAAAGAGATTTTTTTATATTTAATTTTGAAATCTGACATGGGGCTAGTCATTTTGTCAATTTCCCAGCTGCCCCCAGTCATGTGACTTGTGCTTGCACTTTAGGAGAGAAATGCTTTCTGGCAGGCTGCTGTTTTTCCTTCTCAATGTAACTGAATGTGTCTCAGTGGGACATGGGTTTTTACTATTGAGTGTTGTTCTTAGATCTACCAGGGAGCTGTTGTCTTGTGTTAGGGAGCTGCTATCTGGTTACTTTCCCATTGTTCTGTTGTTAGGCTGCTGGGGGGAAAAAGGGAGGGGGTGATATCACTCTAACTTGCAGTACAGCAGTAAAGAGTGATTGAAGTTTATCAGAGCACAAGTCACATGACTTGGGGCAGCTGGGAAATTGACAATATGTCTAGCCCCATGTCAGATTTCAAAATTTAATATAAAAAAAATCTGTTTGCTCTTTTGAGAAATGGATTTCAGTGCAGAATTCTGCTGGAGCAGCACTATTAACTGATTTATTTTGAAAAATAAAATATTTTTCCCATGACAGTATCCCTTTAAACTCTTTTTCCCTCAAAACACAAATGCCATTTAAATTATTAGAATATCTAAATATTAAAAAACTTCTAAAGATATGAATTCTTTGCAGAGAATGTGATAAATGGGCCTTCAAGGGCAGTCCTGGTGATTAGGGGTGCATCATTTATTGGTGTTATTACACACAGGAATAACCATGCATCCTAGACATTTGCTACTTTTTTTCTTTCTACACAAACCAAGAATATTAATGCATGTGTAAAACTGATTACCAATTAGCATAAAATCATCATTTCATGGCTGACTTTACAGTCTTGGATACTTTTTTTGCATGCTGATATGCTTGGGAATGATAAGGCAAATGATCAGTATCTAAAAGAGAGGAAATATTAGAAAACGATGGCAGCACTGAACAAAAAAAAATATTCCGAAATTTCTTTGCCGTTATTGTGTGAAGAAAACCAAACTAATTAGCTGAACATTCTGTCAAAAGAAGTACAGTACATAGTCATTTAATAAATATGGTCATCCAACTATTTCCCCAATCAAAAGAGAGATCAATATGAAACACGTGTGGATTACAGCCTTACGCGTTTCATCAGGAAGCGCGCCACAGGGGAAGCAGACACAGAAGTGAAAGGACGCATGCGGCGGACGTCTCCGCCAAAGGCACGGTGAATGCCCCGCATGCCAGAGGGCACACCACTGGACCACCAGTGTAAGCGATAGTTATTACAGTGTGCTCCTAAACAGCAAACAATCATCAGTAAGTTTATTTGTGGCTTGCTTTATGTTGTTGTATGTATTTAGGTAGGCTATTTCAGGACAAACTATATCCCAGCATGGCGAATGGGGATTATTTTTAACAGCAGTCATGCGTTGGAGAACAATAGCTGGCAAATAAAGAAAATAGCTGAATTGTATTGATGATTATCTAGTACTGTATGTGAAGGACGCCAAAGAAAATTTCTGGATGATATGATGTAGGCTGAGATTCTCTGTAGCTTATCTGAAAGCAATTAACACTTTATCAAGGCACTCAGGGCTATATGCCATGAGGTGTTTATGAGCTAATGCACATGTACAAGCAAAAAGCATGGCAACAGTAACTTTGCACGGACAATTATACTCCCTGCCACTCAAAGAATGCCCCTTCTTAGATATCATTTTACAGAGATCAAGCTTGAAGCTTCTGTCAACTGAAAAAAACCCTGCATGCCAAGATAATTAAACTTTACTTTTCATGAAGACTTTAATGTCTTATTCATATATACTAAAATTATTTCCATTTGTTTCTTTACTCTTTGTAGATCACTACCAATAACCCTTTGATGACCATTCTCATCTACCTGGAAAAGGTGCAAAGGGGAAATAAAACTCTGCTCCAGGTGTGGTGATGATCCTATTTTTTCAAAATCCTAATTTGGATTTTTATGTAAATGATCAAGTATAGGTATAAGACCTGTTACCCAGAATGTGGAGGACTTGGGTTTTTCTGCATAATAGATATTTCCGTAATTTGGATCTTCACACCTTCAACTAGAAAAAAAGTCAACTAGAAAATCATGTCGACATTAAAGGGATCCTGTCTTCGGAAAACATGTTTTTTTCAAAACGCATCAGTTAATAGTGCTACTGCAGCAGAATTCTGCACTGAAATCCATTTCTCAAAAGAGAAAACAGATTTTTTTATATTCAATTTTGAAATCTGACATGGGGCTAGACATTTTGTCAATTTCCCAGCTACCCCTGGTCGTGTGACTTGTGCCTGCACTTTAGGAGAGAATTGATTTCTGGCAGGCTGCTGTTTTTCCTTCTCAATGTAACTGAATGTGTCTCAGTGGGACATGGGTTTTTACTATTGAGTGTTGTTCTTAGTGTTGATTATTTGATTATAAGGGAGTCTACGGGAGATGGACCAGAAATAGAAGTCCCATATTAATTGTAAACTCACCAAGTCCTGGAAGAGGCCCAGGTGCACTGCCATGAGCCTTCAGCAAGTGGACGGATGCAAACCAACATGATGTAGAACAGGCACTCAAAAAGGCAATCTTCCACCAGGCCATAAAATAAGTCAAATATTTATTATGTCAAATTAGCATAGCCTTGCGCGTTTTGTGTTACACACACTTAGTCATAGTCATTTGGGAGTTCAATGCCTGTATCCAATGTTTCAGCTGGGAGAGTAGACTCTGTGGAAAGCTCAGATTCAGATGATTCCCCATCTGAGGCTTCGACATCTTCATCTTCTGTCCAGCAATAAGCAAAAGATGAGTTCTTCCTTTTTCCTGTGGATACAATTCATAAGTTAATTAGGGAAGTCATGAAGAATATTGGAGTAAAGAGTGCTGCCCCCCATGACTTAGGGGCCCCTTTTACTTAGCTCGAGTGAAGGAATAGAAGAAAAAAAGTTTGAATTTCGAATGATTTTTTTGGCTACTTCGACCATCGAATTCGCTACTTCGACCTTCGACTACGACTTCGAATCGAACGATTGGAACTAAAAATCGTTTGACTATTTGACCATTCGATAATCGAAGTACTGTCTCTTTAAAAAAAACTTCGACCCCTAGTTCGCCACCTAAAACCCACCGAGGTGCCATGTTAGTCTATGGGGAAGGTCCCCATAGGCTTTGTAACAATTTTTAGGTCGAAGAAAAATCGTTCGACCGATGGATTAAAATCCTTCAAATTGAACGTTTTGAAGGAATTAATCATTAGATCAAACGATTTTTCGTTCGATCGTTCGATCAAACTATTTGCGGTAAATCCTTTGACTTCGATATTCAAAGTCAAAGGATTTACATGCGACAGTCGAATATCGAGGGTTAATTAACCCTCAATATTCGACCCTATGTAAATCTGCCCCTAAGTGTGTGTAACCTGAAACGTTTAAGACTATGCTGATTTTGACTGATAATAAATATTTTACTTATTTTACGGCCTGGTGTAAGATTGCCTTTTTGAGTGCCTGCTCTACTTCTTGTTGGTTTCAAGATGCCATTTCCTTAATTTTCTGGAGCTTTCAGGATAACTGGTTTCCAGATAACGGATTCCATATCAGTACAATATAAAATAAAGCCTGCACATGGGCAGCATTCTTAAAAAGACCACTTTCTGTTAAGTTGCACAAACAAGCACTTGTTAAACTCCACCATGTTTCCACAAATTGTGACCACAAAATATAATGGTTGGTTCACACATGCAGTTTCTAATACAAAAACCCACATTTCAACTGCGGATCTTTGACTCTAATGAATGCGTTATTACAAGGCTTTTCATTCAAATGTGAAAAAGATTTGTTTTGGCCAATTAAATAAGCGGTTAAGTGGGCAGAGCTCCGCAGGCTATACCAGCAGTCAACCATGTGGATAGAATCATTGCTGGTATTGTTTCCTGTTAAAAAGACATTGGCCGACACATTTCATCAGAGAGGCACTTAATCATTTCATTATTAACTGTTTTTGGAAGTACTTAAATAATTGTCTGCATCCCAGATAGGCTATTAATCATAATCATGCAGCGTGTGGTTACAGCTTCTCCAACAACGTATTTCAATGTATCTGTCTCGTGAAGTGATGTTCAACTTCTCTTGGAGGGCCACATCTGGCCTATTGGCCTCCAGTTGAATAACCCTGGTGTAATGCATCAGTTGAGTAAACGCAGTTTTTTAAATACAGGTATGGGACCTGATATCCAGAATGCTCGAGACCTGGGGTTTTCCGGATAATGGAGTCTGCTAGAAAATCATGTAAACATTAAATGAACCCAATAGGTTGGTTTTGCTTCCAATAAGGATTAATTATATCTTAGTTGGGATCAAGTACAAGCTACTGTTTTATTATTACAGAGAAAAGGAAATCATTTTAAAAAATGGGATTATTTGGATAAAATGGAGTCTATGGGAGAAGGCCTTTCCATAATCCTGAGCTTTCTGGATAACCGTTTCCAGATAACAGATCCCAAACCTGTATTTAATTAATATAATTTGTGATTCTATAACCCCTGATATTGAGAAAAGGTCCAAGTGTAGGGCTGCTTTCCTAAGGGAGTCAAACACAATAGAAGATGGTCACCTTAAGGCCAATTACTATCCAATACTACCCATGTATGTGTTTTATTAATGAAGTCTAGGAAAATTTAGAGCAACATTCATTTTATTCTAATTTATAATGATACTACTCTTCTATAGGGATGGGCGAATTTTTTCGCCTCGTTTTGCCGAAAAAATGACGCCCATAGACTTGTATGGCGGCGTGCTTCAAAAAAAAAGACGTGCGTCAAAACAATTTTGCTGCACAACATCTTTTTTTGACGCCCATAGACTTTAATGGGCGTCTGCGACATTTCGCCGGCGGCAAATTTTTGGCGAAATGAAACAGGTCAAATACGCCCATCCCTACTCTTCTAGGTTGTTTGCCAACATTTAGCTGAATATCGGGCCATAATAATTAGAGCTCATATTTCATTTTATTATTTTCTCTGTATATATAGATATACCTGTATATATCCTTGTTGTTCCTAAGGCTAAAGCATCAAACTTATGAATTAATTATAAACAGACAAAGGGTCTGTTTGTTTTAAAGTTAAACAGTTCAGCATCAACTCCTAAATTTGGTTCTAAGCACAACATATTGTTCCTTTTCTGAACATTTGAATAATATTGAGTGATAAATGATGATCTCCGGATGAAGCCTTGCTCAGGAAGTCATCTGAAATTGTGTAGGTTGTTTACATGAATCAGTTAGATGTCTAAGACTACCCATAAAAAAATGTGAATTGAAAGCTATACATGCAGAATATCATACCATACTATAAGGCAAATGCAAATTGCAGAGCACAGGGAATGATAGCTATTTGCACACCCCCATGCAGTGTGGGTTTTTTTTTTTGCACTATTACATGGGCCGTTGTAAATGACTAAATAAGCCTTGTTTTTCTTAAAAAAGTGAAATTTTGTGGCCACTGAAACCTAAACCAGATTATTTCTTTAAAGCAATTAAAATTATACCAATTCATAGGCATATGGAAGCATGTGTACTGTTAGGTTAACAATCCTAATTCAGAAAAGAAACTGCCAGCGCTGAGTCTAACCAGGGACTCCTGTCCAGGGCCACTGTCCGGGGCCCCCCTCCACACCCCCTACTGCGAAGCATGAGCAAAAGAAGCTGCACAGTGCCACAAATCTTTTTCTTTAGGGCCGGGAGATCAGGAGAGGGGTCTGGCCCGGTGGAGGCCTACCGGGTTTTTTCCCCAGTGTCCCGCCGGGCCAGTCCGACCCTGAGTCTAACCCACAATCAGGAGTTGACTAGCTGCTATAAACGATAAAAAGGCAATATCTATACACAAAGAGAAAGAGAAAAATTTCCAGCACACAGTTTGCCTTTAAAAATAATAATGAGTTGTCTACCACATCTCAGTCAAAATATGTAAGCTCATGTGCCATGCCAAGGCCCCTCATTGTACATGAATCCTACATTAATCATTAGCATTAGTATGAAGTGCATTTAAAATCAAGTCCCTCAGCAAACAGTGTGACGAGTAGTAAGACCAACTGTGCACTTACCCTTAAGGGCTATTACAGACAAGCGTTTGAAGCTGCGCTCCCCTGCATTCCGTTTTTATGCGTTCAGCTGCAGGGGAGCGCAGGAGTAGATGCATTCAGTTTTTTTCAATGGGGCTGTACTCAGGTGCATGTAGGCGCCGAATGCAGGTTGAGACGCAACATGCTGCACAGGAGTAGACGCAGGGGAGCGTCTACTCCTGCGCTCCCCTGCGACTGAACACATAAAAATGGAGCGCAGGGGAGCGCAGCTTCAAACGCTCGTCTTTAAGAGCCCTTACTCAGAAGTAGTGATGGGCGAATTCTGGCGAATGTGCGAATGGATGCCTGCATCACAAAAGGACGCCGGCGTCAAAACACCGTTTTGTGAATTTTTTGCCGTTCCACAGATTTCAGCGAATCAAAACGCCACAGATTCGCCCATCACTACTTCTCTAGTGAGAAAGCAGGGAGCTTTTAAGCCCCAGCCCATTAACATACATCTGTAAATCATTCCTTGTTTTATAGGCTGAATAGCAGCTATAGGCAAAATTTGGCTACAATTTGTACACGAAACACAAAAAGAAATAACCAGCAAACCCACGATGTGGTGTTGAAGCACCCTTGTGCCAGCGATCGTTGTGTAACCCACGATCTGGAGTTGACCGGCTAAATGATAAAAAGCCATTATTTGTACACAAAGAGAAAGATTGCCAGCACATGGTTTGCCTTTAAAAATAATTATTACAAAAAATTAGTACTCCCTAATAAACAGTTGTAGACCTCTGCTTAACAAACAAACCCTAACTGAACTTCCTAATTGTTCTTTGGTGGTTGCAAACATTGTTGTTTACTTTGGCAAGTATGAATGTTGTGACATTAATATTGAAATATTTAGGGAGGAGATCGTGCAGCAAAATTTGTAATCATTCGTTTTAGTCATTTTCCAATTTCCATCTAATTATTTTCCCAACTGTTCATCTGTTCCGAGGTGGCAAAACCACAAAATTGTTTACAAAATTGTAGTATCACAATTTTAATAGCTACCCCATTTTTTTTGCTGCACTACATGAAAATCTTGTAAAGTCTAGAGTCTAGAAATGCTTATCTCAGCTTTTCTTATTTTTTTTTTTTTTAACTTTTCCATGTGGGAAAATGTAGGCAAAAGCAGAACAGATGCAAGTACATATAGTTATATAGTTAAATCGGGTTGAAAAAAGACAAAGTCCATCAAGTTCAACCCCTCCAAATGAAAACCCAGCATCCATAGTTTAGTAGCACAATAGCCTTTGATATTTTGTCTGTCCAAGAAATCATCCAAGCCATTCTTAAAGTCATTAACAGAATCAGCCATCACAACATCACCTGGCAGTGCATTTCACAACCTCACTGCCTGGTGATATTCAAAAATCCAGTACAGAAAAGCATGTACAGACACCAAAGCTAAATTGTGTACAGTAAGTGCTTAGAAGAAGCAGAAGTCCACAAGGCCAGGCCAAAGCAGAGAGGAACCATAGGCAACTTGGCTGGCCAACCAGCTTCCCCATTCCCCAACCTCCAAGAGACGAGGAACAAGGGATACAGAGTAGACAGACAGAAGACTTGATTAGAGTCTCCTCGCCGTTGCACCATAGGCATATGTCTCTTCCGCCTGCCCTTGTTCTAGCCCTGGCAATTCAATTACGGGACACACATTTCCATTACCACTATAAATACACTGTATGGTTAAAAACATTAAAGGAGAAGGAAAGTGGTCTTTCACTTGGGGGTGCCAAATGTTATGCACCACCAAGTGATTGTATTGACTTACCTGAAACCCCAAGCCAGTGCTCCTATCAGCAAAAAACTGCACCGGCCCGGGGTTATACCAGTGAGCACCACAGAGCAATTCTCTTCCAGCTTCCTCATTCTTCGCGTGGCTGCACATGCACAGTAGAACCAAAAGCCGAACTTCAACTAGAAAGTCGGGTGTTTCTTTCTGCACATGCGTCTGCCCCGGGAAATTTGAAGAAAGAAGAAGCCAGAAAAGGATCGATCTGTGGTGCTCGCTGGAATTACCCCGGGCCAGTGCAGTTTTCTGCTGATAGGTGCACCGGCCTGAGGTTTCATGTAAGTAAATACAAACATTTGGCACTCCCAAGTGCACAAAGACTTTCCTTCTCCTTTAAGACACAATCCAAGACCAGAACTATCCTAGCACTGCTTCTAAAATTGCAAGTTCCGAACTTTGTCTGGAAGCAAAGACCTATTTGTTGGGAGCATGGCCTCTTTAAGGGTAAATGTCTTCACACAAACCTAACTTTACTATGCACCATGCCAGGCAAAAAAAGTTGTACTTAACAGCAATACAAACACATTCTTCCATTACCATGTATCATTATAATAGACAAATCTGTGAATAACGGTCTGGTTTATATTTCATGGTATGAACTAAGTTCCAGTGTAAAGACTCTTTACTATTTCAAAACTATAATTCCCCATGCACAAAATATAACCTTATAAAAACAAATAATTCATGAAAATTTTCCTTAAAATTAGCATTTACCAGCCAATTGAATTCCTTTGTTACTCTATTATTGACAATATTCCTAAATTCTCTATAATGTTGTACATTAGTTTGTATATTATGACTGTCCTTCTTGCATAGGAATTCTATAACTAAACACCAGAGGTCCTTTCTGGGTTTTTTTTAAAGGCTTAGGTTTAAATTATTTCAGTATTTTATGTAGTATTTAATTGAACAGCTTTGGTTGATTGCCTCCTGATATGCTAACCTTGTATTAATCATTATTTGCTTGAACTGTGTAGCATTTATTTGTGGAAAATAGATTAGAAAAATGGGTTAAAATATGCCTGCACAACGCCGCAAGCATGCATAATATTCTCTTAGTTGTTGACCTTGAAAAGGGTCTTGAAACATTTTCAGCAAACAATTGATGTGAGTTGGGATCTAGTTTGGGTGTATTCACATTAACACTCTTTAATGCTTCACAGATGTTGATTCTCACATTGGTAACCCAACAGATATGGAATGTATCCCTATGTATAACAGCATGGAATGCTATAAAAACAAATAATTATAGCGCAAATGCAGACAACATATGTTTAACCATAGTGGCCGATGTGTAAGAAAGAATGCAAAGGAATAGAGTTCAGGATTGCAGAAGGCGTCAACTGAATTCTGCTTATAATAATTGTTTGCAGCAATTATACCAATAGAGCACTGGGAATCAAGACCATGCAGGGCAGGGTGCAAAACTTACTACATGCAAATGTTGAGGGTGCATTTTGGCACAAGTGCATGTACTCAATGGCATCGAAAACTGCATCTATTTCTGCCTGAGTGCAACTGTGATATTGAACGATCCCTCAGGATCTCAGCACCGTGACCTGGATCCTCACTAGTGATGGGCGAATTTCTCCTGTTTTGCTTTGCCGAAAAATTCGCAAATTTTCCGCAAAATTCACAATAGTTCCCGAAAAAACTTGAACTTTAAAAGTTTTCATGAAAAATTTTGAAATTCGAACAGTTTCACAAAAAAATCGTGCAATTCTAATGTTTTCACAAAAAATCGTGCAATTTGAATGTTTTCACGAAAAAATCGTGAAAATCAGAAATTGACGCCGGCAAATTTACACCAGCAAATTATTCGCCTACGGCGAAACGCGGAAATTTGCCGCAAATTCATGCCAGGCAAATTTATTTGCCATCACCAATCCTCACATGTTGGATCAGGGAACTCACGAGCCCCAATTCCCTTTAGGCTGTGTCCCTATACTACAGGCCAGTCTTGCCTGATTGGAGAGCTACCTCCTTGCTATTATAAGCGAATTAGCGTAGTGGTAGCGGTAAAGTGGTGTGATGTGTGTGAAGCGGTCACTGGCGACAATTCGCCCTTTAGTGAATCTGCCCCCATGTGTCCAGTCTGCACCTTGCATCTAATACAGTAAAGCAGACAGAGATAGCATTTTTGCAAGTATAAAGCATTTTAATGAAACCATTTTTGCATTCCTTTTTGCACCGTGCAATCGTAAATCTCCCCTGCAGTGTAAATACACTATAGCTTTTTTTTTTTTTTTTGAAAGATAACAAAGCCAACACATTGTGACATTTGATAGATCGGTCATTCAAAATAAATAAATAAACAGAATAAAAACCGCAGTGGAAAACAGTGCTGGAACAAATCTAGTGCTGAATTACTGCACCTCTGACTGTCAGCGTGATTAATTGCCACACTTCTCCATTCTAATCCACATTGGATCTGAAGTATTTTTGCAGTTGATCACAACACACAACACAGGGGTGCTGAAAGTTCATTAGTGCAGGGATTTCTCACACATCCACCCAAAATAAATGAAGCCACATGGAAAGACTATCAAAAAAACACAGGGACTGTGTAGCATTCCTAGAATTGTTCCATTTACTGTGCTGAGTTTCCCATATGCGATAACGTTAACAGTTACTGAGCATAACTTCAGTTCTTAAAGGCGGCTTGTGCATTTTAACACGCTAACTGCCTATGAGTTTGTTATGTTTTCCAGTCTTCAAAGTGCAGGATATACAGTTGCCATAAAGTGATTACCAGGTGATGCTCATGTCTCTTTAAAGTGATACTGACTGTAGTGTTGACTATATTCACATTAGTAAGAATGTTAAATGTTTATTTTAAAATGCATTAGCAGCTTAGTACTGGGCGGAGTAATGAGAGAGGTTGTGGACATAGGAAGGGGAAGTGAAGTGAAGGGGAGGAGCAGAGTGGGTGGGGAGAGCTGCCAGGAATAAAGAGAATAAATAGTTCTACCCAATAGTTTAGCATCTTTGTGTGGAGTCTTCTAGTTCTGCTATACCCTGCACTGGCTCATCACACAGCTCAAGGTCTCTATCATATTCATATGCCACACAACACTGTTAGAGGCCCAGGGTAAGACTGGGGGGGTTCAGGGCCCACTGAGGCTGCCACATCAGGGTCCCTGCACCTCCCCAAGGGCCCCCTCCCCAGTCGCAATCACAGTCCTCCCTCCCCAGCAAACCACCCTCTGCCCTCTCCAGTCCCCCTGGGAGCATACCTACTTCATGGATCGAGTAAGCAGGCGGGGCAAGTGGGCAGAGGGCACAGGGCAAGTGGGCGAGGCAATCGGGCAGAGTGGGCAGGGCAAGTGAAGCGGCCGGAGGTCAGGCGCCGAGGGGGCCCAGTCCAACGCTGTAGCGGCCAATTTATCAACATTCACATGTTTTTGAAAACCTGAATATATTAATTTTCTCCAAAACCACGAATGCCATGTCATTTATTGAAAGATCCAAATATAAAAAATAAGAACGGACAAAAAATAAACCACCGAATAATGCGCTAAAAAATATGAAAACCTCTAAAAATTCAAGTTTTTTGGACAACTACTCTTAATGGCAAAAAAAAGTCCAGTAGGATCATTGATTCCTATGGGACCTCAACTGTTTTTACTTGCCAAAGTTTTGTATTTGAGTTTGTCATGGTTTTTACACTTTATAAATATACATATTTTTTTATTTGTGTTGAATTCTGAATGTTGGTAAATATGTCCCTTAATTTCATGTGGAGACAATTAAGGTGGCTGTAGAAACCGTGGGTAGAAAATTGGAGCACCTTGAGGACACCTGCCCTATCTTCTTTACATTCCCGAGCCTCTGTTTTTAATTCAGGATCCTAAGAAGCCACCTATCTTAGATACCTGTCAGTTCTTGTCCCACTGCTGACCTGTGTGTGCAGTTATCATGCTAGACTAGGGGCATTACTGTTTACATCAGCATTGCTTTTAAGAAGCTGTAACCTCCACTTAAGCAATTCTTTATGATGACTTCCTACTGTCTCTTTGGCTAATTATCCATGGAAGGCTGTGGGTTAAATAGCACAGATACAACATATAGGGGTATATTTATCAAAGAGTGAAGTTAATAGTGAAGTTCCGCCACTAGAGTGAAATTCCGCCACTTCCCATTAATTTCTATGGGGTTTTTAAAGGCGTATTTATCAAAGGGTGAAATTTCACTTTCACCCATTGATAAATATGCCTTTCAAAATCCCATAGAAATGAATGGGAAGTGTCGGAATTTCACTCTAGTGGCGGAACTTCACTCTTTGATAAATTTACCCCATAATCTTTCTAGATCTCATCAGTGCAACATATTGGAATATGGCTTCTGATGGTTTAAGGGAAAGATCTACACATTTTAAACTGTAAAAACATGGCTCGGAAACATTAACCTAAGCCTACACTGTCTTCCACAAATGAAAACAATAAAATATAGCAATGCTTCATAGTTAAAAAAAGGAGGGTGTTTACTGCTTGTGTTTCAGCACCTTGCTGGTGAAAAAAATATATCTTTTACTATAATTCTATATTAAATGTAAAAAGTAATTCTCGTCCTTCTGTAATAGATTTGTTTTCAAGTTGTGTCACCCGTGACTTCAAACTTGTGATTTGTAATTCATTCCCAAAAACAGAGAGAGAGAGAGAGAGAGAGAGAGAGAATAAATCCTTGTGATGCTATTATGTCTGATTCAGTGAAGATACACTTCCAGCAGAGGGACAAGATCCAGGGTTGCAGTGTATATATTTATAAGGTCAGTATGTCAAACCAGCCTGCTGAGAAGAGTTACACAGATCAAACAGAAGCTTGAGTAACTGATTTTAAAAGCATGCTGAATTCTCCATTCAACTGATGTATTGGTAAATTACCCCCATTAGTTAATTTGTGCAGTGTGCTGTATGGTAAATTCATGTTCTGTCATATTTCATTACTTGTACTTGTTCATATCTCGAAGTTGTTCTACAATTAAAATAATGACATGCTATTAACTACATTAATTAAACTGAAGGATTAGATAACGGATGCAGTCGAGTATTCATTGTCATTTTTCTCAAAAGGCTGTAGATAAAGCGTTACTACACTTGAATGATTATATATACACACACACACATATATATATATATATATATATATATATATATATATATATATATATATATATATAGAAAATTATACAATGGGTGCCCCAGCACTCTTAGAAGTATACTTGCTGTGTTGGTCGGTGCTCGCTCCAATAGGAGACGCCGTCACATCCCCACATCAAATAGAGTATGTAAAGAAGAAGCAGCACTCGTCAATTGCAAAAAAGTGTATTAAAAGATCAGAGCATCACTCAAGGCAACGTTTCGGACAGCATATGTGCCCTTTGTCAAGCCCAAAAAGAGTTCTCTCAGCTTATCACACTATCACACTATCACGCTATTTCCGTAGCCCACGTGCACCTTTTATTGGGTTGATTAGACGCGATGGAGAATCAAAGTGGAACGCAACATGGCGCTGGAACGCATCACGGAACCTCAGTCTACACGGAAGCTGAAGTGACGCGTATCCTGTCACACTTTTCCGGTCCTGCGGAGTTTCTGCAAGTGCCGACAGTCACTAATACACGGCGGCAACTAGAAACGCTGCGCAAGAGGACGGTGGATTTGGAACTACACGGGCTGACTTTAGCTGAGTATCACAAAAAGGCATGGATACCACGTGGATTACGAGTAAGTCTACGTCCTACTCTTTTTGCCAATAATACTGGCTATTGTAATCAATTTAAGCAGATTGTCGATAGATGTTCCACTGATATCATGCTATTGACACTTGAATATATTAATAAGGAACTTACAGTGGTCCAACAAGAGATCAGCCAGGTTGAAGCTGAATTAAAACAATGCTGCCCACTTGAGGAACTGGAACAGGTGCATGAACAACTAATTGCAAAGTTGGATCGCTATCGCAAAGAGGGAGAGCGTCAGAAGCGATCGAAGTTTGATAGAGATGCACTTGATTACCAAAAAGGTTATGTGTATGCCTGGTTAACTGATGTGAGAGATAAACATGCTTTTTATCGTTTTGAAGGAAAACGTCATGTACAGGGGCCTAGAGGTGAAGACTCCCACTACTCTAATCAAGAAAGGGCTCAGGGAGCGGATTTTTTGGCAAAATCCCCAAAGAAAGGCCAAGGAGACCATGGAAACGAGGAGGTGTTAAACACAGGAGGCATGACAAGACGACCGCTACGCGGTTGCAGCAAGAGGACAATAAGCAAGTAATTTACAATATTTCTTCTAAACGGCTCACACCAGTTGAGGAGTCAGTATTGTCACTGGGTCTTAATTTTTGTCCGGATAGACCTACGGACTTGTTTCAATTAGATGTTGATCTATACCGCTTTTTTCGTACTTTGAGGCTGAAGGTTCACTTTTTTCAGAAACCACAGGAACAACTGACTTCTAATGGCGATAGCCAGTCATTGGACATTGAGACTTTTGGTTTATACGGCAAAAGTGTGTATGTTCCTCCTACTACATACGCTGCTGTAGAAACATATATTAATAACATCATGGCAGAAGTTAAAAATGTTTGTCAGGTGGAGGGTGATCCTTCATTTGTGACACATAATTTGTCCAAGCAACAGCGTGACGCTTTGAGAGATCTTTCATGGAGAACCGATATTACGATTAAGCCCTCTGATAAGGGGGGCGCAATTGTGGTAATGGACACTACACAGTACATTGCAGAGATTGAGAGGCAATTGGCAGATGGGGAGGTTTATAAACCATTGTCCAGTGATCCCCTGTTGGGCATTATACGAAAGATTAAAACTTTACTGGATTATATGGTTGATAGGGGAGTGATCACTGACAAATTGAGGAATTATTTGATGGTCAGGAACCCAGTCACGCCGACCATATATGTTCTCCCGAAAATTCATAAGGACCCAGTGTATCCACCAGGGAGACCTATAGTGGCCGGCATTGACTCGGTTTTTTGCCCATTAGCTATAATGCTTGATAAAGTACTAAGTCCCTTGATTCAAGAGGTACCTTCCTATATAAGGGATACTGGACATTTTCTTCATAAATTACAATCACTAGGAAATGTGGGGGAGGGTGTAATTCTGGCCACGTTGGATGTGGCCAGTCTTTACACGTCTATACCACATAGTGATGGGTTAGAAGCAAGTCAGTGGATACTGAGGGAAGGAGCGCAGTACTCTGTACATCAGATTGATTTCTTCCTACAGGCTTTGGAGATCATATTATGTTGTAACTATTTCACTTTTCGGGAACAGTACTACCTCCAACTACGTGGAACCGCGATGGGATCCAACGTCGCCCCGTCATATGCCAATGCCTTTATGGCAAGGCTTGAACAGCTACACATTTACCTTGATGTAGACTTCTCCAGACATTGTTTGGCCTGGTGGAGATACATCGATGATGTATTTGTGTTATGGCGGGGTGACGTTGACTCCCTACAGCGGTTCCATGGTAGGATTAATGGGGTACATCCCTCAATCTCATTTACGCTGGTCTATGATCTCCAAAAAATCCACTTTCTTGATGTTCTAGTATACAAAGATTTAGAAGGTTCTATATGTACTTCTTTATTCACAAAGCCTACTGATAGGAATCAAATTCTTCATTTTACCAGTCAGCACCCCCCACATACGAAGAAATCAATCCCCATTAGCCAACTCTCAAGGGTACAGAGGTTAGTGAGTGAAGGGAAGGAAAAAGAGAAGCAGGAACAAATTATGTGCCACAAGTTTAGAGAGAGGGGATACCCAGAAAAGGTGATTCAACAAGCCCAGCAAAGGGTCAGACATCCTAAGGGGAAAACTAAACAGACGCAACGTGTGCCATTTGTCACCCAGTTTCATAACAATAGCGAAGCTATTGGTAAATTACTACGCAAGCATTGGTATATTTTACGAAATGCCTATCCTACCATACCAGAATTTAGAGCACCTCCGCTTATCTCCTATAGGAGAGGCAAAACTATTGGGGCACATGTCACTTCCACTTTAGTGAGAACCAAACCCAAGGAGACTCATACATTTTGGGGAGGTAGATCGAAGGGTATGTATCCTTGCCTTAGCTGCGTACAATGTCCCTTTGTATTGAAAGGCAGAGAGTTTATTCACCCCCAGACTGGCCAACAGATACAGCTAAGAGGACACTTCACGTGTATTTCAAAATTTGCGATTTACGTGTTGACATGTCCGTGTGGTCTCATCTATGTGGGTGAGACCACCCAGATGGTCAAATCACGTATATCGCAACATCGGTCTAGCATTAATTTGGGCAATACCACATTACCTGTCTCAAAGCATTTTGTTGATTTGGGACACACGGCAGATCAGCTTAAATTTATGGTTTTGGAAGTAGTACCGCCCATGAAAAGAGGGGGGGATCGAGAATTGAAACTTAAAAGAAGAGAGGTATGGTGGATAAATATGCTCAAATCTTTATATCCTCGGGGTTTAAATCGTGATTATGACCTGTTTTTGTTTCTATAGATACATGTATATGATAATGCTCTGTACCTGTGTATATGCAAATTTTGAGGTCATTTCCTGTTTGTTGCCTATATAATGTGATACCTGTGATAAGCTGAGAGAACTCTTTTTGGGCTTGACAAAGGGCACATATGCTGTCCGAAACGTTGCCTTGAGTGATGCTCTGATCTTTTAATACACTTTTTTGCAATTGACGAGTGCTGCTTCTTCTTTACATACTTTATATATATATATATATATATATATATATATACATTGTAAGATATATGTCTCAAAAGTGCACAATATAATGTGTATTTCACCAGCATTAGGCTGGTAAAATAAGAAACTCAAGGGAAATGTGTATTGCTGCAGCTAGTTAAGCTGTTTAAGTGGTGAATCAGTTTAGTAAAAACTGGATTATGGGTCCCTGGAGTGGATGGAAGAGAGCAGGTTGGGCTTCTATCCCTTGCCCCATGTAAGGGTTTTGCAGCTGCCAAGCTAAAGGCAGTTAGAGGAAATTAACTACAGGTATGTGGTAGTTAAAAAGGGGGGGGGGGCAACACCTCAGGGCTGCTCCCTCTAGAGACCTCCTGGAGTGGAGGAGAGTGAGGGGCCACATGTGCTTGTGAGCACCAGGGAACAAAAGTGATTCCCCTGAGCTAGAGAGAGGACCAGAGAAACCACTCCCAGGAGACAAGAGTGTCTCAAGTGTGCCCAGAGAGGATTCTGAGATTTGTGGTCCACTGAAAGCCATTGAGGGCTAAACTCAACTGTGAGTAAAGTGATCACCAGTGAGGGTGTTAGAATTGGGACTGTTAATGCTATGATGTGAAGCATATGTGATTCCCCATGTGAAGCCAGTGGGCTGAAGATTTTGTGTTTTGTGCAAATAAAAGCTAGAAAAGCGGCAATTTGAACTCTTTAAGGTGGTCAGTTTCCATTTATGTGCTGAAATCTGTGCCGAGGCTTAGGGTTTCACTACCGGAAGTTCAATATATATATAACATATATATTGATATATATATCACCTCTGTAGCGATGGCCGGGTGCTAACCAAAATGTATATATTCAATGGGGAATGAAAGCACTCACTGCAGCTGTTAAATTAAAGCAAGTTTTTACTATAAATCAGCAAGCTCGGACATCTACACGTTTCAGGATGGGTAGGTCCCTAGTGGAGAGAAACGCATATATGTCTGAGCTTGCTGATTTATAGTAAAAACTTGCTTTCATTTAACAGCTGTTATGTTCTGAGTGCTGAGTGCTTTCATTCCCCATTGACTATGAATATATATATATATATATATATATATATATATATATATATATATATATATATATATATATATATATATATATATATATATAAAGGCCAAACTCTGGTGCACACATAACAAACATTTCTGCCTAGGTGCTGGTTACAGTAAATCATAGATAAAGCAAAAAGAACCGCACTCACAGGACTTTAGAAGGTGCAAAATCAAAAAATGATGTTTATTTCAACGTTTCGGCTAATCACTTGGGCCCTCTTCTTTTCTCGCTTTAACTTCATTTTGACCTATCGCCATGGCTCAAAGAATCGGAAAGCTGATGATCTATCCCGAAGTTTCACTCCGGTGGATCATTTTCCTGAAAGGCAAGAACCAATTATTCCTCCTGCCAAAATTATTGCATATCTGTTCCCTCAATTTGCTGAACAATTTGCTGCCGGAAGCACCCAACGGTCTAGCGCCGTTGGGTGCTTCCGGCAGTCCTGACATGAAGACATGAATACCACTAAAATTCGACCTTTAGTAAGTGGGCCTCTAAGGGATAGATTTATAAAAGTATGAAATTGGAAACATTCCACCATTTTCTGTTCATTCCTTTAGGGTTTTTAAAGGCATATTCTGTGCCTTTACTGCCAGTCTGCACATTACTGTGATTAAATAAAAATTAATTAGGCATAAAGACATGTGGGTAGGGGGTCTTTGTAACTTAATATGCTCTTGTGACTGAAAACTTTGAGTAAACAATATTTATTCATGTATTTATTCCATGTGTATAATTAATTATGTATTTAATCACATTTAATTAACGTTTTTGTATCAAACGTATAAATTAATTATGTATTTATTTGTATTAACTGTTTTATTTATATCATTTACTTTTTTTTTCTGAATGATGTATTAAATTTGTAATTAATTAATTAGGTATTTATTTTTATTTTACATGTTTATTTAGAATCTGTAATATTTTAAATTTTACATTGTTTATAATAAAGGACCGAAGCAAGTAATATATATCTATATATGTAGAAATGCACACCATCTGAAATCTCTTTTTTATTTCAGCATTAACAAATCCATTAACGTTTCGGTTCAGGTCTAGAACCGTTGTCAACATGTCCACTGATATAAATATATAAAAATACTCATTACTTAAAATCACTGTATTTAAAGTTGCTACCTTGTAGCCTTGTTGTATGAATCTATCTCTCATCTCTGTAATTTGCCTATCACAAACTGATGGGTCAGAATTTTTGCAGAACTGAGACACCGGGAGTGACTGTCGCAATGCAGGAGCATGATAACTGCTTGCATACAGCAGCTTGTTGCGGTCAGTTTTCTTCCTAAGAAGCATATAATCAATTTTCTGACCATTGATTGTTAACTTTATATTTAAAAATTCAATCTCCCGGTCCCAGTTAACCGTACATTTTATTTTATCAGATATACAATTTAACTTGTCCACCATATCAGTAAATTAATTCTTTGTTCCTTTCCAAATCATAAAAATATCGTCAATGAATCTTTTGAATAATATTAATTTTTGACTGTATTTAGGAATTATAGTGACTATGGGACTGAGTACATTTTGTATTTTCATATATTTATATCAGTGGACATTTTGATAACGGTTCTAGTCCTGAAATGAAACGTTAATGGATTTGTTAATGCTGAAATAAAAAAGCGATTTTGGATGGTGTGCGCATACCTTCTGTTTCTACATGTTAAGACACAACCGAATGCAGCACCCGTAACAAAAGGGAGTCATTCTGAGTGAGTGCCGTCTGTGAAGATCCGTATAGATATATATATATATATATATATATATATATATATATATATATATATATAATCATTTTAAAACATGTGGGAGCCCCTCTCAGCCTGCATAATAATTTACAAATAACAGATAACAGTGGTATGTCTTCATAAGAAAAGGTATTTAAGGTGGCCAATTGCAAGTTATGCTTTTGACAGCATGAGATCCTCAAATCAACTCTCAAAAGATCTGAAAACAAAGATTGTTCAGTATCATGGTTGGGGGAAGGCTACAAAAAGCTATCTCAAAGGTTTAAACTGTCACTTTCAACTGTAAGGAATGTAATCAGGAAATGGAAGGCCACAGGCACAGTTGCTGTAAAACCCAGGTCTGGCAGGTCAAGAAAAAAACAGGAGCAGCATATGCGGAGGATTGTGAGAATGGTTATAGACAAATCTAAGATCACCTCCAAAGACCTAAAAGAACATCTTGCTGCAGATGGTGTATTTGTACATCGTTCTACAATTCAGCGCAATTTGCACAAAGAACATCTGTATGGCACCACAAACAGAGTCACTTGTTGTATGCAAAAGCTCATTTAGACGAGTCACAGTTATTTTGGAACAAAGTGCTTTAGACTGATGAGACACCAATTTAGTTATTTGGTCATAACAAAAAGTGTCTTGTATGGCAGGAGAAGAACACCACATTCCAAGAAAAACACCTGCTACCTACTGTCAAATTTGGTGGAGGTTCCATCATACTGTGGGGCTAGTTCAGGGACTTGGGCCCTTGTTAAAGTCAAGGGTCAGATGAATTCAACCCAATATCAACAAATTCTTCAGGATAATGTTCAAGCATCAGTCACAAAATTGAAGTTATGCAGGGGTTGAATATTCCAACAAGACAATGACCCTAAACACACTTCAAAATTGACAAAAGCATTTATGCAGAGAGAGAAGTACAATATTCTGGAATTGCCATCACAGTCCCCTGACTTGAATATCATTGAAAATCTATGGGATGATTTAAAGCAGGCTGTCCATGCTCGGCAGCCATCAAATTTAACTGAATTGGAGAAATTTTGTATGGACGAATGGTCAAATACCCACATCCAGAATACAGACACTCATCAAAGGCTATAGGAGGCTGTTACATGCAGTATTGATGTAATATCTCGGTCGGGGTGCCCAAATTTATATACCTGTCTACTTTTGTTATGATGCATATTGCATTATTTTCTGTCAATCCAATAAACTTTATGTCCCTGCTGAAATACATTTCCATAAGGTATGTTATATATTAAAAGGAAGCTACTACTTTAAAAGCTCAGCCAATGATAAACAAACCACCAAATAATTAAGAGGGGTTCACATATATATATATATATATATATATATATATATATATATATATATATATATATATATATATATATATATATATATATATATATATATATATAAAGCACTAGCTAATAAAGAACTACTTTACTACAGCAGGTCATGTTAATAATGTGTGAATAAGTTAATCAAACTTTTTCTGGGCTAGGCTGCATATTAAAAGTCAATATTAATGAAAAACGTAATCTTCCCACTCTCATGTTATTTTACAGGAAATAATAGAGATTGTGTCACGGCTATAAAAATATTATGAATTTTTAGCAAACCTTACCAAGTACTTTCCAACAGTAAAAAGATAATTTCACAACCCCACCCCCAAAAAAACCCCATAATAAACAGTGCTATGGTTACACAGATGAAAATGTAAGTACTAGAAAATGGGGTTATGCCAAAATATATATTAAAGGGGTGGTGAAGGTTTTCAATGATCAGTGCACTTTTTTAGGGCTACAATTACAGTTCCATACTCATTAATGTGCTTAATAAGTGAATTTATGTTACTCATTGTACTTGGTATATTTTATGAGTTGAGTAAAAGCAGAATATTTTATTTAAATTCTCAAGATGAGGTGTTCATTTTGAAGGGAACTGAACAAGATCAAAAAGATATAATCAATTAATTCAATCAAAACATATAGGGTTACATGTCATTTCTTAAAGGAGTTGGATATCACTCCATAGCTTCGAATAGTTTCTCAGATCTCATTCCAATTCCAGGATCTTTCCTAGAAAAACAAATTCAGAGAGAAGCATAATATTGCACTTAGAGGTTCAAATCTCCGCCAGGTTTAGGACAGGACCACAGCAAATTATGAGACTTGTTGACCTTTATTTACAAATGTATCACACCATCTTTCCAGGCTTTTGAGTAGCAGCCAGAAGTACCCAAAATCACTAAGCTCTGCTAAATTCAACACACATTATGGCATTTTCCCTTTTGGCTCACCAAGGAACCACCTGCTACGAAGTGATCAAAAATTGAATTCATACAAAAAAGGGTAGACGTTTATAAAAGATTTTTTTTAAAAAAAAAAAAATGACACACATGTGATTTTTGGAAAGAACATAAATAAAGTCATGTTGGGACAATGTGTACATGTTTCAGCCTCAACAACTCCCATGCCAGTGTTCTGCTCACAATTCCTGCTCCATAAATAACCAAGAGGCATTAGAAACCAGTGTGTATATACATGTTTCCATCTAGAGAACTGTTCTACAACAGAAACCTTGATATAGTACTGAGAAAAACAAATGTAATTTGTGCTTATTTGTGCCCTGGGTACCCCTGGAACTATAGCAGAGTGACTGTTTCCCCAATGTTTCTATATATCTGTAACCTTGTTATGAGCTAAGGGGGCCCAGTCTGAAGGCCAGTTAGGGGGAGATTTGGGGTGAGTGCTTATTTGTGCCCTGGGTACCCCTGGAACTATAGCAGGGTGACTGTTTCCCCAATGTTTCTATATATCTGTAACCTTGTTATGAGCTAAGGGGGCCAGCCTGAAGGCCAGTTGGAGTGAGATTTGGTGTGAGTGCTTATTTGTACCCTGGGTACCACTGGAACTATAGCAGGGTGACACCCCAATGTTTCTATATATCTGTAACCTTGTTATGAGCTAAGGGGCCCAGCCTGAAGGCCAGTTAGGGGGAGATTTGGGCTGAGTGTTTATTTGTGCCCTGGGTACCCCTGGAACTATAGTAGAGTGACTGTTTCCCCAATGTTTCTATATATCTGTAACCTTGTTATGAGCTAAGGGGTCCATCTGAAGGCCAATTAGGGTGAGATTTGGGGTTAGTGCTTATTTGTGCCCTGGGTACCCCTGGAACTATAGCAGGGTGACTGTTTCCCCAATGTTTCTATATATCTGTAACCTTGTTATGAGCTAAGGGGGCCAGCCTGAAGGCCAGTTGGAGTGAGATTTGGTGTGAGTGCTTATTTGTACCCTGGGTACCACTGGAACTATAGCAGGGTGACACCCCAATGTTTCTATATATCTGTAACCTTGTTATGAGCTAAGGGGCCCAGCCTGAAGGCCAGTTAGGGGGAGATTTGGGCTGAGTGTTTATTTGTGCCCTGGGTACCCCTGGAACTATAGTAGAGTGACTGTTTCCCCAATGTTTCTATATATCTGTAACCTTGTTATGAGCTAAGGGGTCCATCTGAAGGCCAATTAGGGTGAGATTTGGGGTGAGTGCTTATTTGTGCCCTGGGAACCCCTGGAACTATAGCAGGGTGACTGTTTCCCCAATGTTTCTATATATATCTGTAACCTTGTTATGAGCTGAAGGACCCTGTCTGAAGGCCAATTAGGGTGAGATTTGGGTGAGAGCTTATTTGTGCCCTGGGTACCCCTGTAACTATGTAGATGAGAGAAAGCGGCTCTAACTTGTTAAAAGCAGTTGTGTGTGAAACCAAATAATGCACATAAAAAACAAAGTCCAAATTCTCCAAAGGTCAAAATCAAATGCTCCAAGAGTTAAATGCAAATTATATGCAAATTAAAACTCCAACAAATGTTCCACGTTCCTCTTTAATCTGCTGGTCCCTAGGAGGCAAAGTCTACAAATAAATATAAAAGAAGGGGCACGCTCCCATTGTGTAAAATTGTATCAGCACCTTTAATCAAAGAAAGTTATTTTGCACTTACAATTTAAGCAGAAAATGATTGTTCATAAAACTGTTTCCCAATGCTTGGGAAACAGATTGATCAGACTTTATTGATGAACAATCTGCTTAAATTATAAAATTTGATTAAAGGTGCTGATACAATTTTACACAATGGGAGCGTGCCCCTGCTTTTATATTTATTTACCCTTGTAACTTTAACAAGGTAACTGTTTCACCAATGTTTCTCTATATATAATATAACAATAGTGAGTTATTATTTGCTGGCCTAAAATTGTGGCAGGGTGATTGTTACACCATTGGCTGACTGTGTCATTGTGATTTGTTGGTATGTGTCCCAAATCTTGGCATATAATATACAATAATTTAGGATTAACAGACAATCTCCACAGGAATCTAAATGTAAAAGTGCATTTAATTAGTCTACTTCTCTGTAACATCCAAATATCACAATATCATGAAAAACCAGTAGCAAAGTTCCACTCTAGGGATAAACTACCCTCAGTATAATAGCATGTTTATCCTTAAATTAGTGGGCCATGTTGGAATACAGTTCTTAGAAGTATTACTGCTTTTATATACAGTATTTTCTGGGTGTCTTGTAGACATTCATTGGAAATAGATATTACAAGCTATGATGAATCTGTTTGTCTGATGTTGTCTATAGACTATCAATATACCAAATATATCTTAAAGAATTCCATAGTGAGGTCTGTTGACTAAATACAGTTGTAACTGACCACAAGGAGAGCAACTGTATGTTGTGTATTTTGAACCAGCAGAACCACAAGACTAAAATAGCTACATAAACATTAATAGTCACATGCCTTGCATAGCTCCCATGTGTCATTTTTCAGAACAATCATTAAACTGCTTTGATGGAGGCTAGGGGCTTTATAACAGGAAATAAAGTTAGGAAAACATGTAACATTGAAGTGGATTAGAATGTAATGGTTTCACAGCATTTAACACAAGTCTCCCACCACATTCCATAGATCGCTTTCCAAACAAATTCGAGTTGGTTATTCATACACTGCAATGAATTGAGAAGAATCTATTTTTTTAAAAAATAACAATTTTGTTCTAAAGTATATAGATGTTTCCCTTTTTTCGGCTCTACAGTACATAAGATTTCTAGCTACTACACTAGGACCTTCTCTCTCAGCTTGGTCCTCACAATGTTGGGCCCTCACAATGTGTTGGACTACACCTCTCATGCGGCAAACAATGTGGATAATGGACCCCAGAGCTTCTTTAACAAGTAACAGATGTTTATTTGACATTCAAGCAGTAGCACTCGTGTAATATAAAAATCTGTTGAGGTAGGTTTAAGTAGTGACTTTCATAAGTAAAGCACATATATACTGGCACACTCTAGAGTTGGTAGGTTTAAAGTCACCAATTAAGCTAGCCATAGAGGCAAAGATCCGATCATATGAATCCTCTATTCGTGTGATTTTTGGACCGTGTGTAGAGAGTCCGGACATTTTTCGTCCCACGGAGATCGGTCAGCCAGGTTACAATATTTCTGTTGGCTGACGATAATATCTCTGCATGTATTGGTGATCTGACGATATCATTGTGAGCTTCCCAGTAGAATTTGTTGGGCATACTTTTGCACAATTGCTTTGATGGGCAGGACAATGGCTGGTTTGTTCTCTTTGCTGCTTTATTTTATCTGAATGGTTAGTGGCAGGTCAGGAGATGGCACCGAACGATCATTCGTCCAATGTGTAGGTATGCGTCTATGTCTATGGCCGTCTATAGCCACTTTTAGAATACCTGCGAGTTGTCCAGATCCCCTCCAGCAAAAAAGGAAGAAGCTCCAGCCTTAGCAACTGTCTTCCCTACTTAGGCAGAGTATCAACTGGTCAAAAAGGAAGAGCCACTACTTTCCTGGGGCAATATAGGGAATGCTCTCCCACCCAATGGCATAAGATGCATGTACCAGGACTTATTTAGACATTACGGGATTTCCAGTAGCCAGAAGGGGATTTCCCAAACCAGTTAGGAATTTAACTCTATGGGTCCCACCTGTTTGAGGTGCAATATTTGCCCAGGTCCCCCTTTAGCTCATAATCAGGCTACATACTTTATAAAAGCCATTGTCCTAATAATATCTGGGAAATCAAATAAAACCCCAAATCTTACTCTAATTGATCTCTAAAATGGGCCTCGTGGAATACTTAAAACAAAAAAATTCTACCCCAAAATTTCCTTAACTGACCTTCAGGGTTGAACCTCCTAGCCAAGCAACCGAGGATGTTAGACCAACAGTTTGGCACCAATTGGCTTTGCAGGATTCGTTAGTCAAATAATTTTGGGAGTAAAAATAAATGTACATACAATTACTTAATAATGGGTTTGTGGATAATCTGGACCCCTTAATACGGTTGTTTTGGTTGGTTTAATTTTAATGAACACATTTGCTGCCCTGCAAGGAAGAAATATAATAAAATGTTAGGAAAATATTCATTGCCTAGCCCTAAAGGATATTCCTGATAATAAAAAAGTACCATTTGTCAAAAATTTGGTAAATAATTTATATGTTCAGTTACTGTGGAGATTTTTTTTTTTCAAATTGCATTACAATAATGAGTGAGCAGGAAACTTTGCTTCCAGGTGAATGGCAAGAAAAAGAAAGACATGCTAAGAGAAACTGGAATATAAGCACAATAGGGCAACTCTTGTATGGTTTCATTGTTGAAGAAGCGAGAAGGTGGATATCTGCCTACAATCCCGAGGCAAAGTATCGGAACAAAATCAAAGATTCCATTGTTCCTCTGTGATAATCAGACATTACTTCATGTAGAACTGGCTCCAGGACATGAGAGACAAGAGTTTCTAGACTCTTATTTGCAACCACATAATGCTTGTCTTTTATTCTGCACTGATCCAAGATACTGTCTTTACACAGTGCATGCTGTACAAATTCATATTATTTTACACTAACATATGAATTAAACAACAGCAAAAGCTGTAGTTATTTACATATATGGTGATATTAATATATCCATAATGTCGATGCCCTCCATGGTCCCTAATTGCAGATGGTTGTGTCATACTATGTGAGGAGTCTATCACACAATCATTCCACTCTGTCTAAATAGAATGGATGCAAAATTGAACTGGAGGCAATAAATAACTAAAAAAATAACCCACTTTAGTGTATCTACATATAAGTATGTATAAAGATGAAGAGGAATTCCAAAAAAACAGTAGGCTAGCTGCCATCTCAACTTCACAAGGAGACAAATACAGTACAGATTGTACTCCACATTTTTCTAGAAAAATCATCCAGATCATTTAAAGCAAAGCAACAAATTCATTAACACTTCTCTTGGTAGGGAAATCTAGAACTTCTAGAATTTCTTCACAAGTTTGATAGAGGAAGCAGACCCACTGTTCTGGGCTTCCTTGCAACCATGGGGTCTGCTTCCTCTACAGTTACGCCACTGTGACTGAAGAAGTAGGAAATGCAAGGTAATGCAAGCTATGTATTTTTTTTTGTACAGAAAAGAGTTTTAAATGTCTCAGAGGTTGGGGGAACTGATTATTAAATTACATTGACTTCTCCTCACCCCAGTAGCACAATTTTAAAAGCCTTTAAAGAATAAGAAAAAGCACAAATTAAGTAAGCTTTATCAGAAATGTCTATATAAACACATCAGTAAACCCTCAAAGTAATGCTGCTCTGAGTCCTCTGTCAAAAGAATCATCACATTTCTTTCCTTGTATTGTGTACACATGGGCTTCTGTATCAGACTTCCTGTTTTCAGCTTAAACCTCCAGGGCTAGGGCTTGAGCATGCTCAGTTTGCTCCTCTCTCCCTCTCCCCCTCCCCTCCCTGCAGTAATCTGAGCCCAGAACTATGAGTGAGCAGGGAGAGACTCAGGCAGGAAGTGATGTCACACCAAGCTAATATGACAGCTGCTATCCTAAACAGACAGAGAGAGCTTCTGTAGCTGTTTACTCAGGCATGGTAAAGCATTCTGCAGAATAAATATAGTGTTATAGCTTGCACTATTGTGGCTAATTTATTGGCAATAAACTACTTTGGTAGCTTTTCTTCTCCTTTAAAGAAACAGAACATATAAGAGCTAAGGGCATGCTGGTCGCAGATCCCCATCAGTAAAAGACTGATACAAAAGAAACATCCAGTGGTTATATCTCTACAGCCCTCCACCAGGACTATAGTATCAACTAGGCACTATTTGGTAACATTTATAATTTCATTTAGAACATGCAGTACAGAAAAAGCCATCGTATTGAGAAACAGACATCAAAGGGGAAACTGTAGAAAGAGGAAGGGAACAAAGAAGTTAGTGGTGTAGCTATTACTGAAAGCAATGAAAAACACAGTAAGCCTAAATGCCACAATGTACTGAAAGTTCTTTTTGATACGGTAATACAACTCCCCCATCCATAATTATCTGAGCCTACACCTGCAGACTTCATTGCCAGCACATTTCTACAAATAATTTTGATTGCAAGCATTGACTATGCATATGAACACACATATAAAGGGCTATTATGACAAACGCTCGATCAAGGGAGAAAATGGAACATTATGTTTACTATTTCCTGGAAATATGAAAAGGTTTGTTTTTCTACTTTATGCAAATTCTGGCAAACAGATTTCAGGTGCTTAATATGGGCTTCTTTTATTTTGTAGGAGGTAGTGCACGGTTGGTGTATTTTGTTGTAACTAGTTATGAGCAAACTATTTTTTTCTCCAATGTCAGGACTTGCTGGGTGTTGAACTCTGGGCTTCATTACCTGTACACTTCCCTGTTGTGCCACTGGAGGTCCTTAGTCTTGTTTCATTCTTTATTCTTGTTGTTCCTTGTATACTTCTGTCTTCTGCTTTATTTCTCCGCCCATCTCATTATCCCCATCTGTTTCTCATGATCCAATTCTGACCCTTTATAAGTCTGCCCTTGACCTCTGCCCAGTGCTTGGTCATTAAGCTGTTCCTATGACCATGCTGCTGTTTTCTGTATTGTCTGTTCCAAGTACCAAGTTCCTGTGTCCTGCTCTGTTCCTTATTCTATGTCCTGTTTCAGTTCCTGCCTTGATCTTGTACCCTGGTGCCCCCCCTTGCTCTGCTTTTGGATTCCCCGGTTCTGACTCCTGGCCTGTACCTCAACATTGTTTGTCTGCCGCCTGCCTTGACTTTTGGCCTGATTCTGGACTGTGTCTCTGCCTGCTGCTTTCTATAAATTCAAGTTTGTACATACATTGTAAGCACCCTGAGTTGTAATCACTAAATTTATTAAAATATTATTTCACCATTATCATGGATTCTGATCTCTGTAATGCTGTGTATGGTTACACCCCGGGTTAGCCAGTCTTCAGGCTCCCAACTTCTTGGTACTCCATGATGTCTCCCCAGGGAAGATGTTACAGCCACATATGGATTAGTGGTGAAATTCCATATTTCACCATTGGCAAAGATTTCCATGAAACTACAAAATACATTGGAGTCTATGGCTGCACCCATAGACTCCAATGTATTTTGTGTGAATAAAGTCACAGTAAAAAAAATCCGATAGACTCAATGTGTTCTGCACAAACAAAGGGCCTTCAGATGCCAATGTCTTTTGCATAGAAAAAAGCTGCATCACAACAAAAGTTGACGCCAATTCTGTACTTCGTAAATGTTTTGTCAAAGCAAAATGAGATTCGCTCATCAATATTTGTAATAAAACATTAAATGGCATGGCAATGGGTACCAAGAAAGTGCTTTTAAGCTGCAACAGGCAAAACTTAGGTATGAGTATATATTCAAAGTTTACTTCGAATCGAATGTTCTTTAATTAGTCATAAACTGTTTTTTAAAGCAATTTGCCTTTAATTTTATAATGGCAGTGACATTCTAAGAATATTTGTCTTTAAACCCTGGCAGTGAAGGTTGCAAGTTTTAGAACTGTGTTTGCAGTGTAGATTTATTTATTTATATGTTTGTGTTTTGCTACAATTTACAAAAATTACGGCCACAAAATCAAGGTCACAATTTTTTTTCTGCATGTTTATTCAAACAATAAAATCTTGCCACATGATAAATAGTTTAATTATTTTAAAGCTTTTTAAACATTTTGATGAGCATTATTTCAAAATTGATTGCCCGCATAATACAATAGTGGCAAATAATTGTGATCACCAAAAAATTGCAAAGTAAAGATGAATAATAGTGATGGGCGAATTTATTCGCCAGGCGCGAATTTGCGGCGAATTTGCGCGTTTCGATGCCAGCGAATAAATTCGCAAAACGCCCGCGGCAAAAATTCGCCGGCGTCAAAAAAATTTTCCCGAAAAAACGGACAACGGCGTCAAAAATGGGCGCCGGCGTCAAAAACGAGACGCTGCAGCAGTTTTGCAAATTTTTCGCCGTTTCGCGAATTTCGCGAATTTTTTGGCGAACCGAAACGGCGCAAATTCGCCCATCACTAAATTGAATAAGTCTGACCCAGTGGGTAAACCAAAAATATTTAAGAACATAAACCTACTAGTCAGGTACCCCAGATTAAATTTCATCTTCAACTGAAATGTAATTTCATATTTGTTTTACCCCATTACCTTTTCTAGAATGTACTTTCATGGGTAACCCATTTTCTCTCTTATTTTATAAATAAACATAGATAAACTTAAGAATATCGTTTTTTTGTCTTTGGCAAAACCTCTGATTTTAACACAGAAAAATCCTATTTAGGAAATTAGACTAAAAAGGGTCAAAAGAAAATAATTGCAGATTGTGAGAATCTCAGATATGAGCAAGATTCGTTTTTCTTTTGATAACAGTGCCTTCATAGGCTCACAATCTGTACAAATAAATACATGATTATTACAGGGAATCCTAAATGGGAGTCTTTTTTCTCTAGACCACACAAGTGATACAAGGCAACTCCTTGTGATTGAAGTAGAGAAGGTTTAGGTGTTTCCCAGGGATGAAGTTCTTTAACATCAGATATTAATTTGATTAATTTCATGGCTCTCAACATATTAGAGGCTGATTCAGTAAATAAATATACCCATATTTGACTGTTATGTTTGAATAAGGAAATATAACAGTTTCTTCTACCTGACTTGCACATGAACTTGTTAAGGCTCAGTTTTGTGACCTTAAAGGTATAAACTTTTCAGTCTTAATCCTCTTACCCTTTAACATTCCTTCTGTGTGCATTGACTCATTGAGGCGGAATTATTCCTTTTCAAATTCAAGCAGAGATTTTTCCATAATCACAATTTTTTTCTTGATCGCTAGTTACGAATTTCCGTGTTTCACCACTGGTGAATAATTTTGCAAAATTCCTGTGAAAATCCACTGGCATCCAAAGCTTCAAAATTGACGTGGGCGTCAATTTTCAAGTTTCGTTAATATTTTGCATTTCGTAAATTTTTCAGTGAATCGAAATGGGAGAAATTTGCCCATCACTACTAGTATATTAATGAAAAACTTGAATCAGAATAAATGTTAGTCATGAAAAACCTTGATGACAACAACAATCTTTGTCTTTGTCATTCATTAAAAAATGCTTTTTACTTTTTTGGTATTTGAAAAATTAGGTTGAAATCATTGATCATTTATATACCCTCTCCAGATTTTTGTGATTTTTGTGAATAATTGTGATTTTTTCCAGTTGATAAATCTTGACAATTCAGTAAGGAAAGTTTTGAATAAATGTGCCCCCTATAGACGGTTTCATCAGAGGTCAAGGTTTTTCCAGTGAAAATGTTTTGTGCTAAGTTACGATATCCTGTTGTCATTTAAGATAAGTTGACTTGCAGAATTCGGATTTATATTGACAATATATTTTATTCTTGACATTTTGAGCCTCCATTCTGGTGGATAACACACTGGGATATTAAGCCCACCAAATCTATTAATGAAGCACTACCATAGCTCTAGCACTTAGTGCTACAACAGAACCTTAACTTTAAAACCTTAGAAGTCCTCAGCTAGTGTTCTTCTTCACTCACATTGTCCACTTCATGTCTATTCACTCCAGGCTCTGTCCAACAGGAGACATATTTTACCAGGACCAATCACTTGGTATATGAATTTATTGTGATATTCTTTGTGAGTAAAACATACTGCTTGATTATGTTTGGCAGACATTGTACTATTCAGGCAGAATGGGAAAACTGGACAGGGATGGTGTTGTGGTCTATTTTTTAGTATAAACACACACATTTAACTAGAGGTCTGCAAATTAATTAAACATGCAAGAGAATAAGCTGGAAAAGATTCTAAAAATATAAAAAGGATAGAATTTCAGACACCACAAAAGCACAAGAAAAGGCAGACAGAAGCATGAAAGAAACTGCACAGAATGAAGGTGGGTGATAAGGGAATGCATTTAATTCATGTCAAGTGCTGCATTTTTGTGGTTGCTTACACAATACTATAGCTTTTTTTGGACAACAATTTTTCAAATGCTTCAAATATTTGCTTCATTGAAGTATGCTGCTCCACCAAATGGAAAAAGGGATGGTGCGTTACAAACAGCCTCTAATTAAATCAGGATTGCACGCAAATCATTCTATTTCGAGGGGAAAATACTTAAATAAAAGTTAACAAGTTAAAAGTATCATTTAACAGCATTCTTTTCACTCATTTGTGCTTGAATGATAAATACGGAGACCTTTTTGTTCTTTTATTTCATGTTGTTTTTCTGGGAGGGTTTTTTTGTCAGCTTTCTGTTTGTAAAATTAAACAATGTAAGTTAAAAACAGACAATTCTGAGGTCATTTATAATATTACATGTCATTTCTGTAAAGGTCATTCGTCAAGGTGGCAGAATGATCAAATTAAAGGAGAAGGAAACCCAGTCAGCACAAAAACCCTCCCCCCCCGTGTGTTGCCCACCCTCCCTCCTCCCCCCTGGCCTACCTGTCCCACTGGGCAAATGCCCCTAACTTGTTACTTACCCTTCTGCGCAGGTCCAGTCCACGGAGTTCACAGGCACCATCTTCTTCCACGCAATCTTCTTCCTGCTTTGACCGGCGTTTTGGCGCATGCGCAGTAGGAGCATTTTGCTGGTACGGATCTACTGCGCATGCGCCAAAAGTCAAAAAGTTTTCCGATTTCACTTCGTGACTTTTGGCGCATGTGCAGTAGATCGTACCGGCGAAATGCTCCTACTGCGCATGCGCCGGTCAAAGCAGGAAGATGATCGCGTGGAAGAAGATGGCGTTGGTGAACTCCGTGGACTGGACCTGCGCAGAAGGGTAAGTAACAAGTTAGGGGCATTTGCCCAGCGGGACGGGTAGGCCAGGGGGGAGGGGGGGAGGGTTTTTGCGTCGACTAGGTTTCCTTCTCCTTTAAGAAGTATGGATCTAAATGGTAAGGATCAATATGACTTAGGGCTTGTTTACAACTGCAGGCAAGTTGTGTCCATTTTTGGCAATCACAGTTCCTTGTACTCTTCTCTAGTTTCAGTAGGTGCCGATTTGTTTATCCTGCCTCCTCTTCAAAAATACATGCAAGTTAGCATATTGGTACAGGGGTACCTGGAGATACTGCCACCTTTAAGCTGCCAGTAATTCCAGGGTTACCTTTCACCATTTCAACATTTTGTTTCTCAGGAAAAACTGTGAAAAAAAACTACCATTGACTTCAATGCCCTTGTGTAAGAAAAAAATGCTGATTGACTCCAATGCATTTGGCACAAGAACAAAACTTGAGAAAAAAAACCTCCTATTGACTTCAACGCATTTGAAGAAGAAAGTTTAGAAAAATATCAATTGGCTTGAATGTATTTTGCATAAGAAAAAACTTGAGAAAAAAACACTGATCAACTCCAGTGTATTAGGCAGAATTTGAATTCAATTTTACAGTTTCGTACATTTTTTGGCTAGGTAAAATCGGGCAGTGATTTTTAACTACCTCGATATAGTGTAATGAGACTGGGCCAATCAACGCTGACTTTGGATACTAGGGGGCAATGTAATAATATTCACAAAAGAGAACAAAAAGGATACACATTTGCATGTCGCAACATAATATTCTTCTTCATTAGACTGTCACATTGCAAACCTTTATTATATAAATATATAAGAGTATCATATAATAATCTTTCTAATGATTTATTTACCAGTAGGTCTTTCCAGCTGACACAAGGTCACCCATTCCAATTAGAAGAAAAAAGGTTCCGCCTAAATATTCAGAAGGGTTTTTTTTTTACAGTGAGAGCTGTGAAGATGTGGAATTCTCTCCCTGAATCAGTGGTACAGGCTGATACATTAGATAGCTTTAAGAAGGGGTTGGATGGTGTTTAGCAAGTGAGGGAATACAGGGTTATGGGAGATAGCTCATAGTACAAGTTGATCCAGGGACTGGTCCCATTGCCATTTTGGAGTCAGGAAGGACTGAGGCAAATTGGAGAGGTTTCAGATGGGGTTTTTTGCCTTTCTCTGGATCAACTGGCAGTTAGGCAGGTCAAAAAAAAGTTAAAAGGGTTAACTTGAAGGACGTTTGTCTTTTTTCAACCTAACTTACTATGTTACTATGTGTGCACCTTTAAGACATGCTTTAAGGTTTTGGGCAGTAAGAACTTTTATTACATACACTGCAAACTATAACATATATCACAATCACTACCCTACTGTAGCAATAGGGAAAAAGGGTTCACAAAAAGTGTGTTTGCACAAAGGCAAAATTGTTCTCAATGTGAATATTTACTTGCATTGCTAACAATTTTTCCATTAGTGACCAATATTACATTCTCCTACACATGGAGTAAGTTTTGCCAGTGTTACTATACAGCCAAGTGTATATAAAGTGCTATAAAATGGATATAAGTGTTGCACTTGTTGAAGCTAATTATTAAAGGTACACGTGTCCAATCATGCTCCTTGCCGTTCCATATATCTGTGCTAGCCGATATTGCATCTGTCCTGTCTCTACTGATTAATTACCAGCACGTGTGCCTTTTAATGCTGTGGAACCCTGACCCAGGAACCAGCAGCAAATGTGATTTCTAATGCAATGGATTATAGTATAAGAGCACTTGTAAAGACACGTTGCACTTTAAGAGCTTTATTGGGTAGGTGTGTTCTCTTTTCACCCCGTGAAAGAAAAGAACAAGCATGGAACTTGTAAGGGAATGCAGCTTGGCTATGCCTTTGGTATGTTACCTGTCTCCAACATTCCTGAGATGTTTTTAATGGGATCATTGGAACTGGAGCACTTTGCTTTATATGTAACCTATTGATTGTGCTAATCCTGGTGACAAAAAGTAGTTAATGTCTAGGCTAATACATCTCAGCAATCTCTCATCACTTGCAAATTGAAGACCATTATCATTATTTACTTATCCGTTCTTTGAGATTAACGATGCATGCTTTCAATTAATGGATTCCCAATGAGCATGAAAGGGTTCTCATTTACTACCATAAGAGCAAATTTACCCCATATGCTGTAGTGTATGATGCCCAATGAGCAAAGAGCTTAATCGGCCTAGTGCAGTTAATGTAATAAAAGCAAATCTCCCATTCATAGTTAAAGTTCCCTGTAGTGATGGGAATTTTCAACAGTGAGTAAATGAGGGAACGTGAGTAATCTGGCACAAGAAGTGTTTATTGGATGGTAATGAGTTTAATAAGTCAAATTGCTGCAAGTAAGCAAAAAAGAAGTCACTCCTTAAATCCAATAAGCATATTGCTTTTACTGGCCTAGAATTATTAGGACATATTTCTGATTAGTTGATGTGTGTTACTTCTTTCATGAAATTAAGGCCAGTAGGGATATGTAATAAAGGCATTAAGTTTGCCCAGGAGCAATAACCCATAACCAATCTGCAGGTAGAATTTATTGATCACCTGTTTAGAAGGAGACATCTTATTGGTTCGTATTGGTTACTGCTACTGGGCAAACTTAGTGACTTAGGGGGCTGGTGTTTTACTGTATATGCTGTTCAAAATATATTATTTCCTTTTAGGGATGTCTGCGGACTGTTCGCCGCGAACTTGTTTGCGCGAACATCGACCGTTCGCGTCCGCCGAATGTTCGCGAACGTAACGCAACGTTCGCCAATTTGGGTTCGCCTTAGCTGGCGCTTTTTTTTGCCATTTCTCCCCCAGACCAGCAGATAACTGGCAGCCAATCAGGAAGCTCTCCCTCCTGGACCACCCCCACACCCCCTGGACCACTCCCCTTCCATATATAAACTGAAGCCCTGCAGCGTTTTTTCATTCTGCCTGTGTGTGCTTGGAAGAGCTAGTGTAGGGAGAGAGCTTTTAGTGATTTGAGGGACAGTTGATAGTAACTTTGCTGGCTAGTAATCTACTTGATACTGTTCTGTATTGTAGGGACAGAACTCTGCAGGGATTTGAGGGACATTTTAGGTTAGGTAGCTTTGCTGGCTAGTAATCTACCTTCTACTGCAGTGCTCTGTATGTAGCTGCTGTGGGCAGCTGTCCTGCTGCTGATCTCTCATCTGCATCTGTTCTTCAAACCACTGCCACCTAGCTGTGTGAGCTTTTTCACATTCTGTCTAAATATCAATAATAATACCGTCTCCAGAAACACCACCTGAGTGACGTAGTGTGATTTCTGCCCTTTACAGCACAAAACGCAGCGCTGTGTCAACAATGGATTTTTTAGAAACATATTTGCCCTTGATCCCCCTCTGGCATGCCACTGTCCAGGTCGTTGCACCCTTTAAACAACTTTAAAATCATTTTTCTGGCCAGAAATGTCTTTTCTAGCTTTTAAAATTCGCCTTCCCATTGAAGTCTATGGGGTTCGCAACGTTCGCGAACCGTTCGCATTTTTGTCCGGACGTTCGCGAACATGTCCGCGAACATTTTTTCCGACGTTCGCTACATCCCTATTTCCTTTTACGCTGTAATAATAAAACACAACTTTGTACTTGAACCTGGCTAACATAGTGTTAATCCTTATTGGAGGCAGAACTATCCTGTTGGGTTTAATTAATGTTTAAATGATTTTTAGTAGACTTAAAATATGGAGATCTAAATTATGGAAATACCCCTTATTTAGAAAACCCTAGGCCTAGAGCATTCTGGGTAAAAGGTCCCATATCTGTATATATTTTTAATTCTATATAGCACCCTGAGATATACAGTACCTGTAACAGCAGTGGACAAAATGACCTTCTATGTCTGTAATTGCTCCTAGTCCTACTGGATGTAAATCATTCTTGGAGTGATGACAGACAGACCTTGGAGCTAAAAACCATTGGGACAGCATTTGATAACAGAGAAACCATTTAGATACATTATTGCACTCCTCCTCTAGGGCACAGTGTACACATTACACATTAGAGATGGAATAGAGGCTCCTGCATCTCATAGAGCTTACATTCCTTCGTGAAAGTTGGGATGATGCCTCCTGCCCTCCCCAACTCTGCCTCCATTTGCCCCTTCCCACTAAATGTATTCCAGAAATAACCTCCCCCAAGGCCCCATTCACTACTCTTAATTTGCTCTTTATTTATTCTTCATTTATTGCTCACTGTAACCTGGAGGAAACATGGTGGGTGGTGCACACATTCTGGTTTTCTCGTGTGATTCATGTAGGCCTGTGCAACCAAATATACATGTGATAGTGTCAGGGTTATCTTCTGAATTATCCAATAGGAGCTTACATGCTGTGTAACCATTTGCAAAGATATAAAGGCTTTATAAGAACTGTGTTTAAACAAATTGTTTTTCAATTAAAAACTGAAAAAACAAGGTCCCCAACAAAAATGCATACAAGCAGCAAGCAGAAAAACAAGTCCAAAAAACAGACAATTGGTCCAGGCCAGCAGTAAGCAGAACAAGTGCAAAAACAGGCATTGGGTCAAAGTCCAGGTACCAATCAAAACCAAGGAATATGGGGGGTCAAGGGCATGGTAGAAATGGACTTTTCAGGAAACAGGAATATGAATCATCTCAGAAGATTTCAAGAACTAGGAAACAGGAACTAGAAACATGAGGCTTGGTCACATATCTTAATGATCTAGTCCAGGTTAGAGGAGGTGACAGGCTTAAATAAGTCTTTACTTACTGTATGCAATTGTCTGCAGCCAAATTCCAGGCAGGAGAAAAGTAACTACTGGTCGAAACCTTGCTTCCTATGACTCAACCCAAAGAAGCAGCTTCCAATACACACAGGGTCCCTAATTCTAGACCAGAGAGTTCCTAACAGCTGGTTTTTGTGCACCTTATGTCCAGCTGAATGGGTAGACATCTGAAAGGGGTTTTCCCTCCACAACATGAATCCTTTCTAAATCCTTCTAGTGTACTTTTCTAGTGATCTGTATTACAGTTTATAATTTGCCTTTTCTTGAATACATGCAACAGACAGCAATTGCCATTTGAATGCCACTGTTCTTGTTATTCTTGAGGAGTTTCTGTATTTCTGTATTTGTTAAATTTACAAAGATATATGGACAGGCAGTTTCTTTCTTTCATTTCATGACTTTATATTGAATGTACACACTGAAAATGAACTTGAGCTGAGGATTTGGCTCCATAATTCGATCAAATCAAATTGGCTTATCCAAAAAGTGGAGTTAATCTTCAGTGTTTTTATTTTAGATTCTCTTATATACAGTATGGTGGAATCCTCACCTGCTTTTCTTTATAGTTTGTAATGGGAAACATATGTTAAAGAGTCGTCTGGCGATATCGACAAGTGATATCCCATCAAAGAAAATGTATTGGATGCTAACAAAATTGTAAAAAGCCTTTAAAGCAAACTGAAGTCATTAATTTGTTAAGAAGTATGTTTAGAGTAATGCATTTGGCATTGATTAAAGCCATGAACTCCCTCCATCTTGGTAAATCTGCACCCAAACAATGAGTAAATAAATAAGACACCCAAGTGATCAAATGTTGTGATGGGCAAAATTTTTCACCAGGTTTCAACTCGAAAAAATGCCCATAGTAAAAAAAAAAGTTGGGCAGTTGTGGTTGACTTTTGAATTTTGTGAATTTTCACCATTTCCAAATGCAAACAGAACAAATACCCCCATCAATATTCCAAATGCAAACAGAACAAATACCCCCATCAATATTGGGAAACGATAGCCACGAGAAAGGCACATGAAATCAAAACAATGCTAAATAACATGCTGATTTCCAGTAGTAAAATGTAAAGTGATTAAAGCTTTTTAGAATCTTTCTAATGAAAATGTTTTATTCTACTGTGAAATGGACCCTGAAAAAAAAATTCCATACATTATCTTTTGCATATTTTTCCCTCTGAATTTGTTCATTGAAAAATTCAGGGGTAAATGGCTTTCTCCAATAGTTTCTTTTTAAATCCGATTTTTTTCCAAGATACCATTGTCTTTCAGGTAAGCCACAACATTTTTATAATGTTCCACTAGTGATGGGACAAATCTGACCCGTTTCACTTTGCCAAAAAATTGACAAAATGCATTGAAGTCTATGGACAACAAAACATTTTTGCAGTGAAAAATTTTGCTCATCACTGTGTCCCACTAATAATCCCCTAGCAAGTAGTGATGGGCGAAATTATTCGCCAGGTGCGAATTTGCGCGATTTGCCGCCAGCGAATAAATTCGCAAAACGCCCGAGAAAATTTGCGGCAAAAATTCGCCGGCGTCCAAAAAAATTTTCACGAAAAACCGGGCGCCGGCGTCAAAACCGGGCGCCAGCGTCAAAAACGGGTGCCGGCATCAAAGAAACAGGCCATTTCGCGAATTTTCCGGCGAAACGAAACAGCGCAAATTCACCCATCACTACTAGTAGGTGTAGTGTAGCAGGACAGGGGGCATGGTATCACGCAATTTCGGGGGGGGGGAGCCTCCAAATGGGACCATAAGTGGGACAGGTTATAGCAGAGACAACTTATCATAAATCTTCTAAACCAGGGTTTCTTGATCTTTTTAAAGTAGGGCTCAAATTTATTTGATAATTTCACCTAAGGACCCAAGAGTCAATTATCCATATGATTTTCATTTCTACTAATATCTAATGCAGAAGACATTTTACTCTATTATTTATTGATTTATTGAAGCATGATCAAACACATCCACTCTAAACAGCATGGGAAGTATATTTTTGGTCTCAACCCTAACCCCTAACCCTGATTTATTAATGTTCAAGATTGCTTTGTTTCTGTGATTTAATAAAATCATGGAGCAAAAAAATAATTCTAATTTCTTTTTCATTTTTGAGTGCCTAAAAAAAATCTCAAAAATTTGAATAAAAAACTTTTTGTCAGTTAAAACTTCTGTAGAAGTCGAAGGTAGGAGTAAATTCAACATTCAAACAGTTTTAGTTTTCAAATTGAATTTGTAAAAATGAAGGAATCATGTTAATTTTTCAATACATTTCATAAAAATGTTATGTAATAATAGCCTATCTCGAGACAAACAGTCCATAATACCAAGTTGTGAAACACTCAGGAGCACAACATTATAAAAAGAAAGTATGTAATCCTCCTTTCAACGGCACCGCCATAACCTTGCTAAAAGTAATTATGTTTTCTAGCAGTTTGTGCAATCAATGGATGAATTCATTTATAACCATTTAACTGTTTTAATATTGTTTGTTCTCATTACTAGGAATATTGGGAGTGGATAAAAAAGCTTAAGACCTAGAGCATGTTTACTGACCAGATGTGAAAGCTGAAGAAATTCACAGTATTTTAAATTCCACATAAATCTATTGCCAGTACCTGTTGTCCACCACAGGGCTTTTATAAGCATCTGCCAAATGTTATTCTGTATCGGAATGATGTACATGCACTTCAGCTATGTGAGTTGACCACCTTGTTGCTATGGAAAAAATACGATTCCACTTCAAAAATTCCTTGTGGTTCTTTTAGATTGAGAAGAACAACACATGCTGGGCTAGCACTCAAAACTAAGGCAACTTTCCACTGAGAATTTTAATAAATGCGTTAGCAACATGCGATTGAACTTTTCACATGAAATATTAAAGTGCTGGGCAGAATTGCTTTTGTTTGAGACTACTATGTCTTACTCTATTCTATTGTCACATATTATATGGCAACATTTTATATTCTTCAGGTTTTGGATTATTGTTCCTATTTTTAATACAGTTCATACATATAACTCTACAGACAACTTTCAATCATTTACATCAGCCCCTGTACGGGCATCATTTCTAATCTTATTTTCCAGCCACAGCCATGCACAGAGAGTGAAAAAAAAGGTTAAACTAAACATATCAAGCAAAAATATGAAAACTCACACAAACCATAGAAAATAACCCTATTTCTGTAGAAACTTTAAAGAAACCTTAGAAAACGACTGTTTCACAGTTGTTTTCCAAGAGATGTTTGAAATGCCTCCCTCAGCTGTATGTATGTATGTATTAGCATACACACAAAAATCAGAAGTGGAATTTCAAGTCAGATCAAAATTAGGCCTCTTCTATAGTGGCTGGCTGTAGTGGCTGGTGAAAAGATTTGCGAAACTCCTGCAAAAAATCGCTCGCATCAAAACCACCACGCATCAACACTATTCAATGCCCATTGACTTTAATGTAGAGCAAACAGTATTCTCGTCACTATCGGCGCTGATCCAGGACACGGCACACAGACAACGGCATCAATGCAAAAAGGTTGGCTTTATTTGAACACACACATGCGGTTGTGGATTACAGCGGTGGAAGGCTGTCTGACTTACGCGTTTCTTGCCGGATCACCCGGCACTTCCTCTGAGGAAGTGCCGGGTGATCCGGCAAGAAACGCGTAAGTCAGACAGCCTTCCACCGCTGTAATCCACAACCGCATGTGTGTGTTCAAATAAAGCCAACCTTTTTGCATTGATGCCGTTGTCTGTGTGCCGTGTCCTGGATCAGCGCCGATAGTGACGAGAATACTGTTTGCTCTACACTGAATACCGGCAGGAAGTGGCCGGCGTCTCGCACGGGCTGCGACCGGGAAAACACAGCGCTACTGGGTGAGCTCCGATGCGGATCGCATCATTCTTTGTATTATTACTTCCATTGACTTTAATGCCTGCATCAAAATTGACTCGAACATCAAAATTTTCAAATTTATTAAATTTTTTGCCATTTCACAAATTTCGTGGGAAATTCGCACATTTTTCAGCGAATCGAAACAGGAGAAATTCGTCCACCACCCTTCTATGTTAAACAAAGTTTCTAAAGCCAAACAGCATAAAGTGCCAGAGAAATTATTTTAGATTGTGTATAACGCTTCTGTGTTATCTATCAATACTACTAGTGATGAGTGAAAAATGTTGCCATGTACAGATTTGCCGTGAACTTCCTTGTTTCACCAACGCGGCTTATTTAGCTTTGCATGAATAAAACATGTGAGTGCAACATTTTATCCTTCCGCTCTCCTTCCACATCAACCAGAGGGATCTCAGCCATCCCAACGTCTATATAAGGACATACACATAAATATATAGTTTATTCATTTTAATGTGGGATACATAGTACCCAGATATTATCTGTTGGTGGTCAGATTTATTAGCAGTTGTGCCTGTGTTTGTAAGCTAGTAGTAACGTATAAACTATAGATGGTATTTTTTTACACAGTTCAGTATAAAAATAAAAACTGGGTAAATAGATTGGCTGTGCAAAATAAAAAATGTTTCTTATATAGTTAGTTAGCCAAAAATGTTATGTATAAAGGCTGGAGTGACTGGATGTGTAACATAATAGCCAGAACACTACTTCCTGCTTTTTAGCCATTTTTGGCTAACTAACTATATTAGAAACATTTGTTACTTTGCACAGTTTATCTATTTATTATTTTTATACCAAAATGTTCCTTAAAACAGCAACATAGTGTAGTAGTAGATACCATTACAGTCAAGGAAGGGAATGTCAAAAATCACAGACATGTTTTCATGAAATTAGCGACAGAGGAGCCTTTTTTTCTATTGGAAAAGCAGTTGTAACAGTGGATAGGAGGTTTTCTAACAATATTGGGCATGTGTGTAGCAGTTTCATGAGCGAAAAATGCTTGTGATTCCACTTTCCCAATTTTTATTGGTAGCCCCAAAACTTTGTTGTGTGACAGAATATTTGCTACAAAAAAGTTTCGGAAATTTTTTAACATGCGTATCCATGCACAAAGGAAAATTTCACTTATCACTATAACCTAATGGAAAAGAGGAAGGACTTTCTAATGAATCCTGTATTCTGGTGAGATTTTGTCAAAATATATCAGAGTTTTTCATAGCATAAAGAAAGAAACGTTATTCCTGCCTATGGTTCATGAGTTGCTTCACAAAATGTCACAGAATTTTAAGAGCTGACAAAATATATCTGAATCATCCCTAAAGCTTGCGGCTGTGCTTTGTGTTCACAGATTCATGGATATTTGCGAAATGTTAAGCAAATAAAGAAGGACCCATATCCATCTGGACCTGCACTGTAGCCATAACCTTGAAATGCCTTCCATTGTTTTCACGAATTATGTTAGTGTATTTTTGTGTAATGTGAGAAGGTTTGTCTCTCACTTTTCTTTTAATTTAAGCTAAATGTTTTCTTTTTACAGTGTTTACCGGCATCCTATATCATAACAGCATATAACACTGAAAACAAACAAGAGCATAACCCTACGTTGTTTGTTTAGTACTTAATGTTTCAGTGGCTGCAGTGTGTATAAGTTGATGATGCCATGTTACATGATGAAACCACAGTCAGGATCTATGATTTGTCAGTGGGGAGGGATTACTGTTGTATAAAACTGTCAGTTATAGAAAAAGGAGCTTTGTCCCTGCAGTAATGGTTGCCCTGCCTTATGGACTTATAATTATTTGTGTCTCATATTGTGTTTACAGTTTTATATTAACAATAGCATTAGAGTCAGTAGAGTTAAACCCTTTCAAACCCCTCTACAAGTTGAGAAATAGGAAGGTAAACACCCCCTCCTAAGCAAGAAATCCAGCAATTAAGGTAGATGTAAGTATATGTGCAATCCCCCTCCCCCCTCTGTTCTAAGGCAAGATTTCAATTTGTCAAACTTTGTTAGCCATTTTCTTAACTAATGTATGTCCTTCTCTGAACCTTTTCTGCTCTTCTGTTATATAACAGAATCAGCTTTACTGAATCCCCTGCTTCTACATTTGCTATTGACTTTTAAAAAATAATTTAATTAACAGACAGAGTTGTGTCTTTTGCTTCCACACTTCTTCCTGTTACAGTTAGAGCTGCAGTATTTCTGGTCAGGTAATCTCTGAGACAGCACAGAGACCATCACGAAATGGTGGCTCAAGGCAAAAGATGTAAAAGGGCAATATTTACTTAAATATATATTCCAGTTTGGTAAGATTCTTTAATATGCCACTTAATATGATATGAACTAGCTGTTGCTTAAGTGTTCATTTTGGGGGGTATAGTTTTCCTTTAATTTGGATAAAAAAAAATCTATCAAGTTCAATCCCTAAATGTGTAAATATATACGCATATCTATAGAGACCTTTCAGTGCATTTAGATATCTAAAAATACTGTACATATAAAAATAGTTGTATATCTTAAAGGGCTGGTTCATCGTTAAAGGGATTCTGTCATTTTTTTTTATGCATTAGCTAGTAGTTCTCCTCCAGCAGAATCCTGCTTTGAAATCTGTTTTTCAAAAGAGCAAAGAGATTTTTTTATATTTGATTTTAAAATCTAACATTTTAAAATCATGCTAGACATGTTGTCAGTTTCCCAGGTGCCCCCAGTCATGTGCCTTGTGCTCTGATAAACATCAGTCACTCTTTACTGCTGCATTGCAAGTTTAAGTGTAATCATCCCTCCCTGACATCTGTATTGCTAAAATACTCTTAAGTCCCACTTACTGGTAGATATGAGAACATTTGTGAATGTTAAATATACACCTCTAATAGCCTTCTAAAGAAGATTGGCAGGTTTTAGCTCTTGAACTGTTTCATTCTAATTTTTAAGATTTGTTCAACTGATTATTCTTGAAAGATCAAACTTCAACAAACTCAAACAAAAAAAATCTATGTTTTTTTTGCCATGATTTTCTTGAATCTTAGAAAAATGTGATACCAAATGTTAATACATTTGTCCCTTACTGTTTGATAAACATAGATCCATCCCTATCATAATTGCATTTCATTGTAAACTGTGCAGTACTTTCTCCTTACTATAACAGTAGACCTTCATCTATAGAAAACAATTAAATGTAAAATGGTCTTTCTTCTGGCTGTTTTCCAAATTCAATATATAAAGAAATTATATCTTTCTGGGACAAGCCCCTACAAAATATAATAAAAAATGGACCACCTACTATTCTGACACCTGTCTTTAATAAAAGAATTTGTTTTTTCAAATTTTCAGATATTTTACTAAAATATTTACAAATCATTTCAATGTAATATAAGATGTTCCATTTATAGGAAATTAACATTACCTTATGGTCTAATTATTTGTGAAACATACTGTTTCCTCGGTTTTGGTTAAGTAAAAAATAATCTCAGTTCAACCTGGAACAGCATATTAACAAAAAAAAAACCCCTGAATATTCAAAGTGAAATTAAATTTTTTTGTAGTTGCACAGTAATATGAAAGGCAACACAACTTGCAAAGAGCATCCTGTAAATTATCCACAGGGCCCACCAACCACAAAATGCTCCATCTACTTGTAAAATAAACAGAGGCAGTCGATTTTAGAGGAAATGTAATCCATATGCTCACAAAGCTAAATTACATTTCCCAAGTAGATAATGACCAATCACCCACATTACCGTCAATATTTTCTAGAGTTCTGTTAAGCAAATAAATGCCCTTGCAGTTATTTGTATCAATCTTCTTCGATTACATTCAAGAAACATTAATGGCATCCCATATTATCATCATCTGTATCTTTCCACACATACCAAAATGTAAGTATTTACTCTTGATCCCCTTTGGGATATGTTTTATTGAAGCTACAACCTGTGACATATTGAATACCCAGTTGAATTAAAAGTGAGTGCTATAGAAATACCTTGCAAAGGTGTTGAGTTTTTAGGGGAGGGTATTTGCACACCTCTTTACCAAGGATGATATAATATTTTCAGGAAGAGCATTGGAGAATGTTTAATTTTGGTTCATATACTGTTGGAGTGGAAAAGTGGTTTGCTTCAATATAACAAATAAATATCACTAGTCAATATTAAACCATATAACCCTTGTGCTATCTAACTATGTCTATTATAAATGTCTCGGTACTATCTGTTCTTATACCTGTTCCTTCATCACCCCTTCTTGTCTCCAGTGTACTTGATACCAGTCAGAGTCTGAAGGACTCACCCTCTGTAAAATGTCATACTATTCCTTACACGTGCACAGTATAAACCATTAAATATAAAACCTTCTACTGGGGGCCACTAAAAGCATACAAATCCACAAACAATGATGACTTGTAGACAAACTTCGGGCACCTTGATATTTAAACTGAAATTGTGAATGTGCACACCCAAAAAAAAACATGTCCACTACGTACCATGTACATAGGGTTGCATGGATAAGAAAGAACACGTAAAGGTAGACATATCAACCAAAGTCTTTAGAAATTGAGTTGTACTTGGGAATACTATAAAAACAGGGTACAACGGTTGATTTAGATAATACTAGTATTTGGGGGGTTAAGGGCACCACTTACTAACAATCACATTTCATTTTTCCATGGATCTCTAGAAATTTGTGGTTTTCCTATTTTTTTTAGAAAGCTCTAAAAATTAGATTTATTAAGTGTAAAAACCATGAAAATCTCTAATACAAATTTTCACCAGGTAAAAGTTATCCTATAGAAGTTAATGGGAGCTGCGCTGATCCGATTAGACTATTTTAAATCAATTCAGTCTTTTAGAAGTGTAGTGGCCCATAGGGGGTTAATCCTATGGCTTTAAGGCCCCACCCTTTGCTCAATGTTATTAGCCAAGATGTGTAATGACAACTTCCTGTCACACTGCAATATAGTGTGTGTAAGGAGTGGCTTCTTCCTCTTTGGCTGCTGGATGGTGATCCAGCTGGATGTGCCCTGGGTACAGCAAGGCCCAGCAAGTCATGTGTCCAAGTCGTGGACCAGGCAACCCGTGAATGAGGAATAGAAAGTGGCAGGTAAGCTCCCAGTACTAGTACGCTCTAGGAGTGTAGTCGGGGTTGAGCTAAATAAGAGCAGTTCTGAGCTCCAACATAGGAGTGATAGATTGGAGGTATCTCTCCCAGGCCATATTGCCTGTAGTATAGGGATCCCAGTGGAGAGGGAATCAGGAGAGAGTGATTGCCCTGAGGTTGATCCAGAGACCACTACCGGAATATGTTGCAGAGGTGAAGTGGGATACCTGCCAAGTCTGTCCTAAGGGAGTGTCAGCATGTGTAAAGCTGCATGTGATGTGCCTGTGCCTTTTTCCTCTAACCACTGGATGTGAGTAAACCTGGGGACATTGTCTATGACTAATAAACAGCTATTTGTTTGCATCATAAGAACCTCCTGGTGCCTAATCATTTTTGTATGCACAGTAGTCTGGGTGTTGTAGTTGCACTAGACCTTAAAGGGATAGCTTCCACTTAGCGAAGGCCTGGATCCTGCAGAGAGAGTCCAAATCTAACCCATGCTCCTACCTTAGCTGGACATTAACTATCTGTGGTGTGGATAGCTGGATTAGCGCTTTTTGGAGTTTATAAGAGATATTCATATTTTATTTTTTAGATCGTTCAGTGTAATTTTCTGTTCATCCTTTTTTGATTTGAATCTTTTAATAAATGTTGTGACATTCATAGTTTTAGAGCAAGTGAATTTCAAAAACTTCTAAAATAACTGAAATTCTACCAAATAAATAGACCTCAAAGAATTGTTTTGTTGGTGCATGCTCAAAAATTTATAAATCCCCAATAGGGCAGTCAAACTGGAGGTATGAAACAAACAGAACTCTAGTTTTGAGCTGTCAAAAACTGTCCTTCCCTTTTGGGTCACTAACATTATTTTAGCTGTACAGTGTAGTTTATTTTGTCTAAAATAAACCCCAACAACAGCAACAAATCAGACATTTCCATAGATCTCGTGCCAATGCACATTTTTGCTGCCTATACAGAACACTGTTCTACAGAAGGCACCAGAGACATCTGACCTTCTACTGTAGATGACACCTTGAAAAGTCCTACAGAAGTATCCAGAGCCATCCATCATTCTTTTATAAATACAGCCTTGAAAATCCCTTTCTTTTTTTTATAAATCATGTTGGTGTGTTTTTATCTAATGTGAATTCTTGTTCGCTGGTGCTGGTTCCTAACGTGGGTGAGCTTTTTTCTTTTAAATGTAATAGTGTTTAACTTTATCTTTAACTTTAGCACAGGAACAGCATTTTCCCAGCATTAGTCTAGCTTGGACATCTACATCTTAATATTTCAAAAACAAAGATACACTGAGCATACTAACTAAAATGCTCTTTGTGGATAATTTGATTTAACACCACTTAAGCCATTATCAGTGTGGCAGTAGATTTAATTTCACTTTTCACTAATGGCTATAATTTGAAAAATGCTACTTTCTGCTGATTTAGTTAAAAAATTGGAAGAGGTTTACAGTAAAACAGATTGGTATTTGGACAACCGGTTGTTGCATGTACAATAATTTACAACAAGAACAACATGACTTCTGCTGTTCTAACAGATCTAACAGGCAGGGGTCTTGTAGGCAGATTAATCATCTCCAGTTTAGAAGGCCAGATGCTCCACGGGGGCCCAAAACTAGCAAAAATTAATATTTATTAAGTGGAAGTGGATAAGCCAATTAGTAAAAACTTCATTAATGCTGATGCTCGGGAACCATAGATTTATCTTTTTGTTAAGGCTTATTGTGAAATAGATTTGTTTTAATTGGTTTTGCCCTTCCTCTGGTTTCCTTGTGATGTATATGTAGTTTTTGTTGAGCCAGTACAAAACCCAATGATGTGAATGGTGTGCCATTGTAGAGGCTGTTAACCTTTCTAGCTGTTTTGCCCAGATAAGTGGAATATCCTTATAACAGCCACTCAATGGCTAGATCAAATGACATATGAACTCAACTGATCCCATTTTTATATATACATTAGCATACTTTATATGTAAACCCAAAATAACAAATAGGACTTTTGGGCATATATAGACCCCAAAACAGAACATTTTTGTTGGTCCACACATGGAAAACCAGACAGCTTGTTAAGTTTATAGAAAGGGACCAGAACTCAGAAAACAGTTTGAGGATAGATAACAAAGGAAAAGTGCCTAATATAGTGTAGAAGATTTCACCTTAATGGTACACCTTTATGTGAACTCTATAGTGAAAGTGCTCCTTTTCTTTCACCTTTTAGGTTAACATGGCCATCAACATTAACTTTGGGGGTTTGAGATTCAATACTCACAAACATTTAATAAATTATGTAGACCTTCAAGTGTTATGCAGACCTTCAAATGTCTGTTCTCCAATATCCAGATCTCCAATAGCTCTAAAAGAATGCGCTTAAAATAGTAAAATCATGTTTAATACCCGAATATATATATATATATATATATATATATATATATATATATATGTATATATATATATATATATATATATATATATATATATATATATATGTATATATATATGTATATATAAACTTGCATTCACATTTTCACAGTTTAAAATTGTATATGTCAATGTCCCTGCATTGCCAAATTTCTGGACCCGCCAATGCAGTTGGTTGTACTTGCCAGCGTTCTGACCGCAGCGTGTAGTCCTGGGCGCACGCGGGTGATGCCACAGCCTGACGTGTTTTGTCTTACAACTTCCTCAAAGGCTTTGTGAAAACTATTGTGCCGGTATTCCTTTTACAAAGTAGCAGTGGCCATGGAGATGCAAGTACACTCCAATACCCCACCCGTCATCATGGTAACCTGCTTTTATTTCATAGTATAAATAGATCTAAACAATACTGAAAAACTACAAACCTTACACAAGGCAATGTTTAAAATTATAAACTGAAACGTTCATAATGCACCTTATACAATTCCACCAAATGGTGGCCTTTTTAGATTAGCCAAACATTGGACATTTTTATAAACTGTGTTGACTGTTACATCCAAGGGAGAACGGGCATTGGGTACTGGCTGAGGAAGTGGACTAGAGGAATCCTAGATACTTTTATATTTAGCTTGTTTAATAAGGAATTATGGGGTGGGAATACAAATGCGGGAATTACTATAACTAATGCTCTTATCTAGACACAAGCCATGAGTAACCTGTTGCTGGCATAAGGTATTCTGAGCAATGTATTGCAGGTAGAGACTCAAATAGTGAAGTCAACTACAATATAATTATTGGAAGCAATTGTGCTGGCAATAGAATTATGGATAATACAAGGAAATAAATTATCATACATTGGTATGTCTATGCATAATTTTTTTTAGGGACACAGTTCCCCACATATAGTTAACTGGTACAGAATTATGTGTGGATATTAGTCTTTAATTGAATTAAAAGCATAAGCAATGTATATGGGCATTTTCTAAGTAGTAAAAGTCTACAGCCACCAATTAACTACTTTTAGGGCCCTCATATAGGACCAGACCTTCGAGCACATGATGCCACCTAAAACTGCATAACCTGATACCTAGAGTATGGTGTATGATAACATATGTGCCTCTTACTGCTGCTGAAAGCTCTACTGAGTATATAAAGTTTTAAAACTTATAGCGATCTATCATGTGCTGATTGTATATAAGAATATTTGTACCATAGAAATGTTTTTATCTAAATAAATGTATTTTAATAAAAAGAGATCAGTGTTTGTTAGCCGGATCCTGGAGTTAGATTTCTGGTACCAATCTGACACTTCCATAAAACAGAAGAAACCAACGAGTCCCGGTTTTCATTGATGCCCTTTTGGGGCCCCAGAACTTTCTGCTGCAGTTCTAGCAACTTCAGAGGTCAAAAGTTCTGAAACAAGGTACAGACCAGGGTCAAGCAAAGAGAAGTCAAAAACAGGCAGAGGTCAGGAAGGGCAGCGAATTTCATAGTCAAAAGGGCAGGCCAAAGTCAGGATCAAAATGCACGGAAAGGCTTGAGCAGGATCTGACAGAACCAGAAGCAGGCTTGGGCAAGGAATGATTGAATGAGCAGGTTTAAATAGGGAGATTTGGTGCCAAAATAACAGGAAACAGGAAGTAAGCACAAAATAGAGCATAACCCAAAACAAATATGGCTTCAAAACGCAAAACCATGCATGTAGAGACATCATTGCGCATGTGATGATGCAAATTCGGTCTTCGCGCATTTGCACTAGCGCGGGAAGAACGTGCCTGCTGGCCAGAGTGCAGGGTGGTAAAAATGTGCAGCAGAACAGCAGGCGCCTTACAGTTATTATATACATTGCATAAAGTATGGGGGCTTCCACAACACTTAAAGGTACCTGGACAGTTCCAATGCCAGGCAGAACTAATTCATAGGAGCATCCTTTAGCACAATACTTGACGACCTAATAAGTGCTTAAGGTGAGCAAAATTTCAACTAAAACTTGTCATAAACAAGCTGCTGCTAACCCCCCCCCCCCCCACAGAGCAACATATGGGACCCTTGAGAGGCCATCCTCAATAGACTGCTGGCTGCGAATTTGAATTTGATATCAATCAGCAGGTTTAAAAATCCCATTGTGCAAGGTCAACTTTGCAGGTTAATGTGGTCTGTTCCTGAAAGGTCTCTTTTATCTCCCAATCTGATTATTGGCCTAGGGGTCAAACAATTGGATCATCTTGATTTGTCCCACAGTGTTGATGACTACTGGAGACAACATTTTTTGACTACCTCACCAAACAAGTCGATCTTACCATGTATGGTCAACTGTCCCCCCAACTGAAGGTGCAAACTAACAAAGCCTGTACTCTGGCTAGGGGTAACAATAGTATCTATTCAGGAAAACCCCCTTTGTGAGTGTTATTGCCCACCCCCCATTGGAAATGTACCAGACCGGCTCTAGGTCTACACATATGTGCAAAATGAAATGTTATTAAACATTGTTTCCCCCAACTGGATGTGATGGGTTCCCTTTCTCACATATGGCCAGTTACTCACTACTGAATGCTTCAATTAAAAGAATCAAAAGTCAATTAGATGAGCAATACTTTTACCAGTATAGCTGTTCTATTTATTCTGTGATATGTATTATTTGTTTTATTAGCACAGAGGGATGGAGGGATGTATATTTAACGAGGAGATGGAAAACACGAAACTTGAAGGAAAAATGATGTTTAGAGTTTTCTTGCAAAGAGAGTGAGAAATGTATTTCACAGCCCTGTTAGATGTTATTTCCCAACACATTAAATGACCACATGATATGCAATGCAACATAGCTAAGGCATAATATTCCGCTTACAGTATGTGAAATCTACCTAAATGAGGTTCCCACGATCCAGTTTTCTTCTTTCACCGTCTCCTGTGGTCCAGCAGGTTCAATTGCAGAGCAAAGGAAAGGTCAGCATAAATGTCTCATTAACGTCTGCAAATAAGCATTTTTAATGTCGAGTGTTATTACATTATAACATTCCAGATGCCATTTATTATAATCAGCTTGGTAACTAGGAGATTTGATATTTGCAGTATGCAAATAATACAGGGTGGTATTTCTACAGATGCATACAGTATGTGCAGAGATGGAATAAAGGGTAAGAACAGCAGTCTTGAAAAAAATTACAGATTTAAAGATTCTGTGCCCCTAGGCCCCCCCCCCCACCCACTAAAAACACCCTACTCCTCAATGCTCGCACCAACCCCCCCCTGCTTGCACCCATCCAGACGCTCGCATTTCTCTCCTGCTGGCTCTGCTGCTTCAGGTCAAGACCGATCCATTCCATTGGGGACTGGGTGGGAGTGAGATTCAAAATCCCTGCCCAGTCCTATGTAAAGATGCGGCCAACTGGTGGCATGCCACCCACCCAAACTTCCCCCCCCCAGGCCCAGGTCTTTGTGGTGTGCCCATAAATCCAGTCATGGTGCCGTTCTTATTTCTCACTATGGTGTTACATGGGGGCTATAGAGTGATCCAGAGTTAGCATTTTTGCAATTATGGATCCCAGAATCCGTCACTAGATTTACACAAATTCTCAATCACTTCAAAATCCTCTAGCCCTAGGGGCCAGATTCAATTCCACTCCAGAAACACATATCTCCTAATTTCATTTTAAATTTCCCCATAGACTTCTACTGAGTTCTCATGAGATAAAACATGCAATAAGTTTTCGTTTGATATTATCCTTTAAATATTACATAACAGAAATGATATTTGAAGAAATTCTACTCTACTTTGCCCAAGAGTCCTGCTCAGTGATAAAAATTGTAAGCACATGTCCAGATGTCATTTGGAATGATAAAAAATAAAGGGTTTTGTGCAGCATGCTTTCACCCTAGAGGGGTTTTAAAACCATCGGATCTAGGAGCAAATGAAGCATCGAAAAATGTGCAAGGCATCCCTTCCTAATGGCACTTCCAGTTCCAGAATTGAATCTGCCTTGAGTATATGCCTGAGAGCAATAAATACTCTTTCTGACTTGCATGTGATGCTAGTGATGCAGATTTGAGTTCCTGTCTTTTTTTAAACATTGAGAAAAAGAACTGATACACGGCATTATATGAACATACAGTAGTTGTTTCTGCACATTTAGGGATACAGTGATTGCACATATACGTTCTGTTCCTGTTTTTATTACATCTGCATCTGATTTTATGGATTTGTTGCCACTTAAATAAGTGCAGGTATGGGATCCATGGTTTGTAAACCCATTATCCAGAAGCTTAGAATTATGGGATGGTATTTTTTCCATAGACTCCATTTTATCCAAAAAAAGTATTTCCTTTTTCTGTGTAATAATAAAACAGTAGCTTGTACTTGATCCCAACTAAGATATAATTAATCCTTATTGGAGGCAAAATCAGCCTATTGGGTTTATTTCATGATTTTCTAGTAGACATAAGGTATGAAGATCCAAATTATGGGAAAATCCATTATACGGAAAACCCCAGGTCCCGAGCATTCTGGATTATAGGTTCCCTACCTGTACTGACAAAAAATGATGCTATATTAGGTTTTCAGTTTACCGCACCAACCCAGAGGTACAGTACATCAAAGTATCCACAAGTCTAGAGATAAACCCTCCTAGAGCTTCTATACTTTCATTTTGTTCTGGCCCAGCACATGCTCACTCTGCTTTGGGTTGCTGTTAGCTGAGTAATATATTGAGAAGAAAGTGAGTTCTTCCATGTAAAATGTAAATATTTACAGCTGACATGAAATCCATTCGAAATGAATACTTAACTGTCAAGCCCAACAGGAGCTCTTTCTTTGCTTCTTTACAGCCTTAGAACCTTTAGTACAGCCCAAAACACACTGAACATGTGGGGGTTTATTTATCAAAGTGCAAATTTATCTCAATATTTTCTGCTACAAACTCTGATCAAATTCACTCTCATTTTTATGCTTATTTATTATTATATTTTCCTGCTTTGCGTGAAAAAAATCACGATTTTTTCAGATTTTTCATATGATGTTTTTCGGAATTTTCACCCTGGGTATTGCACAAAACCCAGTGCACATCAAAATATCATGGGACTTCTCCCATTGACTTAAATGCAACCTTACCAGGTCTGAGATGCTGGATTTTCAGATTTGAACTTTTCCATCCTCTGGGTATAATAAATTCTTAAATTCGTGATTTTTTAAAAGTCCAATTTTATTAAAAAAATCACAAATTTTTCGTGATTTTTATATTCAGAGTAAATAACCCCCTAAAAATTAAGGGCAATATTTTTTAACAGTGACTTTTTTGTAGAAAAATATATTCAAGTCTATGGGAAACTTTATTTCTCACTCCAACTGCATTCAAGTCAATGGGCGCTTTTGTCAAGTTTTTTCCCAATCCAAATGCATTGAAGTGAATGGGCATTTTTCATGCATTTTTTTCTCATGCGAATTCCTGTCGCAGTTTCTCAAAATAATTTGCCGTAGGCGAAATTGGAATTTTGGAATCCATGCATAGCAAAAACAATTCACAAATGAGATCAGAAATATGGAGAAAAATCAGAGATCAGAACCTTTAGGAAGGCATGGATCACAACTGACTAGGGTTATTATAACCCTAGGCCTGTGCAATATGTTTAATTCAATATCAGGCTTTAATTCCCCTTATAAGTTGGACTTTCTATACTGTTCATACATTTAATGCTTAGTATTGACCTAAACAGTGCTGCAGTCTTGGAGTATTTTACAAAATTTGTATAATTGTATTCTAGAATAGCATCCTATAGCAATTACTTCTGATTGGCCTATTAGAGTTAGACTGGCAAGAGCCAACCAACTGAATGCCAACTGAGAGCCAGGAACATCAGATACAATTCTTTAGATGGTATTTCCTATTCCCACAAACCAACAAAAAAGAGGATGAGTTTCATGCCAAGGGTGATTTTATTATTCTTGTCTTTTTCTTTAAGGAAAACCTTATACACAAAATGTGTCCTATATATTTCAACATTTTCTATTTATTTCTTTCCATATTTGTACAGCCATTCATGCTTAATTTCATTCATATACTGCATATAAAGGTTACCAAATCATATGGAAAATCATGGACATTTGTAACCAAAGCAAGTTGCTCGGCGGCACTGATTGCAAAATGATTGCATTTCAATTAAATGCAATTAGCGCAGCCCTTCTTGTTAGATAACCTCCGCTGACTCTTTGTTAAGGCAATTTAATTTAAAATAATGTTAATAAATCAGTAGTAGAACAGATACATACTGGCTTTCTATGTAACTGCCATTGTATGGATCTTCTGAAATGTCCTGAAATGTTAATCAGTATGAATAGGAGAGGACCTGAATAGAAAGGTGAGTAATAAAAAAAGCAACAACAATAAATGTGTAGCCTTACAGAGCATTTGTATTTTAGATGGGGTCAGTGACCCCCATTTGAAAGCTGGAAAGAGTCAGAAGAAGAAGGCAAATAATTCAAAAACTATTTTAAAAAATGAAGACCAATTAAAAAATTGCTTAGAATTAGCCCTTCTATAACATACTAAAAATTAACTTAAAGGTGAACCACCAGTTTAATGGCTGCCTTCATTGCTATACAGCAGCTTATTTATATAATTGTAGCTCTATAGTAAACTGCTTTCTAATTTATCAGTTATAGCTACTTTCCTTTGTGGGCTCATACCACAGATGAGCTCTCTTTCTCAGGGGCAAGCCCTAGCAGCGAGGTGGAGGCAGGGTGTAGTGTAACTGTAACTAGGTGCGATAGCACAATGATGGGCGCCAGTAGTTCTTTAACGGTTGAACATAGAACTGTATTTATTAAAGAATAGCACATAGATCATTCAGCACATTGATCCACAATGGAGCATAGAATAACACAGCAGCATAAAGGAAGCATATACTCACAGCACATATAGGCTGAATCCCTACAGGCTAGGGAATATACAGCAGAGAGTAAGTTGGCAGCATGTGAGAGGTATTGCCCAGTTTTCCAGTGGCAGCTAGGGGAATTTCTATCATCCCTAATCTCAACACTTTAGACCTTACTCCAGGTCAGTAATACCCTGGGATCTTAATCCCTCTAATCTCCTCGGCGGAGCCTTGAGCTGCTCAACTATATAACTACTCTATCACTCCTAGAGTGATCTATAATTGAGTATAGCTGTCTAATTACTAGGGCCAAGGTGCCTAGGGTCGACACTACCCATTCCCCTTAAACAGTGAAGAGAACGGGGGAATGTGGGGAGAGCAGTGACATGTAGGAAGTGCTGAATGGAAAGTGAAAGTAATTGTCTGCCCCGCCTCTATGCCACTGGCATAGAGGAGTGGCAGACAATATTTGATTGACAGCTGAGAATTTTAAATGAGCTTACAACAGCTGTGAATGTTTTAATAAAAAATAGAAATTGGATTTCATGTTTAATTTGAAAAGGACTTTTATTATACAGATTTTTGTCTGGTCACCTGTTTAAATGCAGACTATGTACGTTTAGGAGAGGCCTATTTGTCAAAATTCGAAATTTGTGACGTTTTAGAGGTGTTTCCTACTTAGATAAACTCACATTTAAAATAAAAACTCGATTGTATAAAAATTGAATAAAATCATGGAAAGAAACTCGAATACCTCAAATTCACTAGTTTACAAGCTCAAAAACTATTTGAAAAAATCTAATTAAAAAAAACCCCACAGATTTTGCCTAGGACAAATCCTTTTGACTTCTACATAAACTTTTAAATTTGAGTTTTTCTAATGTTTTTCTGCTTAATAAATCCCTAATATTCCAATTTTTTTAAACTGTAATTCAAATTTGTGCATTTTAGCTTAAAAAAGGGGCGAATTGTGGCAAAACGTCAACTTCAAATATTGAGAAATCACCCCCTTAAACTTGGGACCAATTCTGAACCACATGCAATCTTACAAAATATCCCTTAATTAGATTTTTAGATCTGGCTTCCCCACACTTTTCACCTCTTCTCCATCCTCCACCCTAGGTTTTTTTTTCCTTTCTTCCCCCATTCTCTTGCTCCTTATTTCTTCACTGGTCGCTAAGCCCCTGTCATACATCTCCTCCAACAGATATTGTGTAAGATTCAAATGTTTGCACTATTGCATTATTAAACTCTGTATTTCTGTTTATTTATTACATATAAACAAATGATAAATCCAATAGTAATTCAAATCTTGCTCAGATCGCACTATACCCTAAAGCGTTATAGTTGAGTTGTTGATTTAACTTTTGTTTTACTTTTCTGTAGTGAGTCCAGGTTACTGCAAGTTCACTTTCAACTATAAATTGCTCCACTTTAGTATTAACTTGAGTGCAGCTGAACCATGACCAAGAAAGCTAAAAATCTATCTGTGAATGTTGTCATGAAAGGTTTATGAGGATTTCACTTTCAATGAGTTTTTTCTTTTTAAATGAATAATCTGAATGATTCAGCAGATCTGAATGCGGTATCCAATGTTAGCACTTGCCTGAACTGAGATGCATTACTGTGCTGGAGAAAACCATCAATATTGGCACGCCAAAACATTTAGACTATTGTAATGCAGTGTAATCACCCATACTGAAATGAAGAGTCTTAAATGGACAATGTCCCCCCTTTTTATCAGTAATGTGCGAGACATTGTGTTGTTAATGCTCCGAGTACTTCAAAATACTTTTTGAGAATCCAGAATGAAAACAAAGCAGCTGTCACCATCAGGGGTACCTTGAGGTACAGGTGAGAATCCTATTAGGCAACCCGTGGCAGTAAGAGGCCGATACAGATGGATAGGTCCATTTATGGGACCATGTTGTATAGGGAAATGGGTGGTGTTTAGCTTAGGCATGTTTGGGTGTAATAGGGAGTAGCCTGGGTGGATTGGAGACTTGATGAAGCATTCTCTAAAACTGGATCTCCATGGTACTTAGTTGGCAGAACCCAGAGGAAGAGGCAGATGAACGAGGAGGCTGATTTCCCTGGCCCTAGTCTATATAAACAGGGTTAGATGAACTGTTGATGAGCAAAGTGAAAACTACAGCTATTAGTGAGTTTTTGATGTAGCTGAACTGCTAATGATTGTCTACCCTATGAGTGAAGAATTTTCTACTCCTACAACAAACAAATGGGTTCAAGAAGCAATATAGGCGTAGTGCGTACAAAGCAGTTTCCAGACACATTTGTTTCCACAATAGTGTGGTTTTTTTATTTACATTATGTTAGTGTTTGATTGGCTCTGGGGGACCTATTTGTGCAAATCATTGTGTTAAACCCTGGAAGTGACTGTAGCTCCAAGGTTTTCCAGTTTCCCATCAAAAAGTGCTTAAATTCAGTAATCATAATTCCCACTTCCAAATCCAGCATCCAAGTTTGGGATTTTTTTCCTCTGGTTCCCTGAACAGACATTAGGTGACAATAAGTACAGATGGAGTGGGGATTCTGTTAGAAAAGAAGCACCATGATACCTCAAAAGTTCAATTTACTAGAATGTATAATGCTCACAATAAACAGAACAATAGCCATACAACAGGGTGTTTATACACTCTATTTACACAATTTTTTGTCTGATTTTCAGCAGTTCTCCAGAAATTAACATTTATGTTTTCACACTCACTCTTTTCCTTTGCTCGTAAATATTTTTCTTTATTCCAGATCTGATTATCTGTCCTGTCAAAACAAACAGGAGAAACCCAGTGCCAAGAGATGCATAAGGCTGGGACTAGTGACAAAATAAACTTTGTGTAATAGTTCCACTTCTAATGTTTGAAAACTAGATGCTTTTATATCAAAGATGACAAAATACTGCACATCTATGCAAAACCAGATCTTTATAAATTCTAGATTTGGGAACAAATTGACAGCTTGTTTATCTGATCCAAGTCTCAATGCCAAAAGTCTTTTTTTTTTCACTTTTAAACTCTGAACCCTTTTGGTTTCTCTCTTTAACAAGCACTTAATTCTACTTTAAGTCCACAAACAGAAAAAAAAAAACCAACCAGCGCTAAACCTATTCCACATAAAACAAGGGTTACCGATGCTTCACTAGAGAACGACAGTGCAAGGTCATGTAAGGTTACTTTGACCCAAATATTCCATCTCTGCTCTTTCCTGGAAAATATGGGAAAACTAGAAATGGGTTACACACATACACAGGGTTATAATAATCACATCCATTGCCATCTAACATGGTAGCTGAAGCCTGATACCTCTTGAAGCACCCCAGTGGCATAATATTAGGTTGGTGGATTATATCAGGATTAGGAATGCACCGAATCCAGGATTCGGTTCGGGATTCGGCCAGGATTCGGCCTTTTTCAGCAGGATTCGGATTCGGCCAAATCCTTGTGCCTGGCCGAACCGAATCCGAATCCTAATTTGCATATGCAAATTAGGGGTGGTGAGGGAAATTGCGTGACTTTTTGTCACAAAAAAGGGAAGTAAAAAAAAATTCCCCTTCCCACCCCTAATTTGCATATGCAAATTACGGTTCGGATTCGGTTCGGTATTCGGCCGAATCCTTTGCGAAGGATTCGGGGGTTCGGCCGAATCCAAAATAGTGGATTCGGTGCATCCCTAATCAGGATACTAACTATCTCCTCTGGTGGAACATAAGGCTGTTGGACCTGACTTGCCTGATTAACTTGTCAGCACCTCAGCCTAGAAAGAAGCCCTTACACTTTTACATCTTCCTCTTTCAGTGTGTCCCATTGACCATGCCTCACTTGGACTGGTTTCATATCCCATTCCTCTTTGGGAAGATCCAAAAAAATGAACTAAATCACTTCCAGTCATCTGAAACTTACATTACTTGTGGGGCTATGCCAATTATCCTGCTATCTCTACTTCAAGGACAACACCCAACTGTCTCTCGTACTATATATGGCAGTGACCCCCAACATGTTGCTCACCAAGAACTCTGATGTTGCTCCCAGTGGCCTCAAAGCAGGTGCTCATTTTTGGATTTCTGACTTAGAGGCTTAAGACCATGAGTACTGTCAAACAGACCCAACTGTAGTCTGCCAGTAAATAAAAGGACTACCAAATAACCAATTAGAGCCTTTATTGGGCACCCCCTAGGAACTTTTTTTTTTTCAGGATTGTGTTGCTCCCCAACTTTTTTAATATTAAAATGTGTCTCACAGGTAAAAAGATAGTGGACCTCTGATCTATGGTATACATAAGATGAGACATCTTATGCAGTTAAGGCAGTGCAAAGTAAAAACTTTAGTAAAGATGACTACTCATATAGATTGTTTTCGACTGAATTACCAGTGTATAATGCATTACAAATTCCATAGTCCTGGAATCAGATGTAAGTGTTCATATTTAAAATCTAGATAGCAGATAAACCCCATTGTGCTCGTTTTTTCCTGTAGTTGAAGTAGAAGCAGATGGACACATACTCCTCATGTGATGGGATGTTTTGCCTCTAGGGCAAGTGACTGTACTGGTGCAATTAGAGTGTGCGTATGTCTGTAATTATATCAAACATGAACTGATTATTAGCCCATGGAACAAATAATTGGATCAATCAATTCTTAGGGCCCTTGGGTAACTAGCTTAAGGTTTTCTGCACCAAACAACTGGATAACTGCAAACCTATATGTGTATATGAGACTTTTCTATATTGCTGTCATCAATTTACTTTCATACTTGTAGCTTAGTCATCAGTTCACTGTGAGGTTATAGAAAGTTGAAATGTATTCCCAGAGAAATAATACTAAATCATATGCTATATATATAGGAATGTATACACAATAACACCTTCCATTCCTACTCCATTACCAACAAAAGGTATGGTAAGTTGAAGAAGGTGCTTCCTTTCAAAGGATTACTACATCTAGATGTGAAGCAGCAGATATTTATATGTACAAATCTATTATTAGAAATGCTAATAATCCTAGAAGTCTGCAGGTATAATAGGAGAGACTCAGGTTGTGATCATGATGTCCAGCCAGGTCTTCTGAAATGCTTTTTTGTTTATCCTATTCCAATTTTTTAAAATTATAGATGTTTTGATATGTGGATATTATCCACCACATGGGCTTTTCACCTGTGCCAGTCAATATTTCTTGGCTATCAATAAAGGCTTTTCACTGAGACCCAGGGCATAACCTTATTCAATAGATCTTGCATATAATGTTAAGGTTGTCCCCTTGACTCATTTTGTTCTTTTTGTAATAGTGTTGTACAGGAGGTTGATGCCTTCCTGCTGTGAATACATTTAGGGGCCGATTCTCTAACTTCGAGTGAAGGATTCGAAGTTAAAAAACTTCGAATTTCAAAGTTTTTTTTGGGCTACTTCGACCATCGAATGGGCTACTTCGACCTTCGACTACGACTACGACTTCGAATCAAAGGATTCGAAGTAAAAATCGTTCGACTATTCGACCATTCGATAGTCGAAGTACTGTCTCTTGAAAAAATACTTCGACCCCCTAGTTCGCCATCTAAAAGCTACCGAAGTCAATGTTAGCCTATGGGGAAGGTCCCCATAGGCTTGGCTAACTTTTTTTGATCGAAGGATATTCCTTCGATCCTTGGATTTAAATCCTTCGAATCGTTCGATTCGAAGGATTTAATCGTTCGATCGAAGGAATAATCCTTCGATCGTTCGATCGAACTATCTGCGCTAAATCCTTCGACTTCGATATTCGAAGTCGAAGGATTTCAATTCCTAGTCAAATCTCGAGGGTTAATTAACCCTCGATATTCGACCCTTAGTGAATCGGCCCCTCAATATGCATTTCGTATGCTTTGAAAAGGTGGAGATGGAGATGCAAAGTTCCCTTTGATGACCACGACCATCCCATGAACCTGCAGTTAGACATGTCTGGGCACTACTCCTTACTCCACAAGATAGTGTTATTGTGCAGTCCCTGGATCAAATAATAGTTGTGTAATGTTCTTAGTATTGCCCAGATTGATTGGTTCATGGAATGAATTTGAACAGAGGGAGAAAGTGATTCATTATAGAAGGCTCTACATTGTATCTGCTGGTTAATCCATTGTTCCTGTAGCATTAAAAATATTAGTTATGATATATTAGTACGGTTGCTTCTTGAAACCCCAGCCTTTCTGAATGGACAACCAGGAGCTGAAATAGTCAACTCCTGACAATACCCAGGTGTGTAATACTGAAAGAATGTTGTTTAACTAGACCTCAGGGTAAAACAGAAAACCTCAACTGGCACAAAGTGTAGACAGCAGCCTCCACAAACCGTTGCACAGCCCATTGCTCTTGCCCCAGCCTCTGTGTCAGTGGGACATTAGCCCTTCCTTTATACGTTTTATATATTGACATGAACATTGTGTATTCAAGTGAAGTCATAACTTGCCTCATATGAATACTGATTTATATACAGAACAAGATTGAAGTTGTTAACTTCTGTGTTATCAGCCAAAAATGTTCTGTGTATCCAAAAATCCTTCACTAAGAAAAATTAGCCCACTGGATTATCATTTATAATGCTAAATGCTTGTTTACTAGTGTTGATGAAAACTTTCCGCAGGGAGCTCTAATGTATATTATGTTATTCCAAGCACCCGTGCCATATCCGTACTCAGGCTGGTGTTTTTAAAATATCTTCTATATTACTGAACTCTTACTGAATTCTAAAGAGAAATTTCTCAGAAAGCATCTCTGGAACCCTTTTGGGACAAAACTATTTATGCTAGATGTAGCTGCCTTTAATATGACCAAGATGTAGAGAATTGCATAAAAAATTGTTAAAATAGTTAAATATATAATATGCAACAAATATGTAGATGTCTTTAGTTGATTTCAGCCCTCTAAATAAGGCCTAGTCTTCTTTGATATAATATGCATTTTCCCGCATGGGACCTGTTATCCAGAATCCTCGGGACCTGAGGGTTCCAGGATAACAGATCTTTCCATAATTTTCAGACCCATAATCTTCAGACCCTAAGGGGCAAATTTATCAAAGGTCGAGGTGAATTTTTCAATGAATTTTTTTTTAATTTTGAGCTATTTTTTGTGTAGTTGAATTTGAAAAAAATTCTAATATCGAAATTTATCAAGTACTGTCTAAGGATGGGCGAATTTTTTCACCTTGTTTCGACAAAAAATGACTCCCATAGACTTGTATGGCATTGTGCGTCAAAATAAAAAGACGCGCGCCTATAGACTTTAATGGACGTCGGCGTCATTTTGTCGAATTTTTGACGAAACGGGCCAAATTCGCCCATCCCTAGTACTGTCTCTTTAAAAATTCAACTTTGACCATTCACCATCTAAAACCTGACGAATTGCTGTTTTAGCCTATGGGGGACCTCCTAGAACCTATTTGGAGTCAATTGGTGGACTTTGAAAAATCAAAGTTTTTTTAATCAAATGCACTATTCCTTCAATTCAATTCGATCTTAAACAAACCTTTTCGACCAAAAAAAAAACTTTGTCTTAATTTTGGTTGGTCTTTTTGAATTCGAATTTCGAAGTTATTTTAATTCGACACTTGATAAATATGCCCCTAAGTCTACTAGAAAATCATGTAAACATTAAATAAACCCAATAGGCTGGTTTTGCATCCAATAAGAATTTATTGGATCAAGTACATGGTATTGTTTTATTATAACAGAGAAAAAGGAAATCATTTTTAAAAATTTGGATTATTTGGATAAAATGAAGTCTATGGGAAATAGCCTTTCTTTAATTCAGAGCTTTTTTTGGATAAAGGGTTTCCGGATAACGGGTCCTATAACTGTACTATACATGCTATTTCTGTAAACTGTTTCTGTTATCTCTGTTATAAATGATTACATTACAAGGCAAAAATGTTTCTTGTTTTAACATTTTTTTTAATGTTTACACATTTTCAAATTTATAAGAAACCTTTCATATCATTAACCGATTGTGACTGAGCTGGGGAAAATCATAAAACACTGAGAGAAAAAAAAGAATTTATGGAAAAATGTAGTAGCATGGCCAGGAAACTAACAAATTGTTTTCAGACTTGCCTCCGGTTAGACTGTATCTTCTGTATATGGAATGAGACGAGTCAGATTCCTAAATCCTGAAATGTTTTACCTTTAAATCCTATCAAAGGAAACAGTGGAAACGGTGTAACTTACGCATTATTTTCCATTTATTATAAGGAGGCCTAGTTGTTCTTTTATTTTTATTTTGGCTTTGGCTGAATCCTTCCTTAAAAGTTTCAGAAAATACACAATGACCGTATGGAACGCTTGACTTGTAATCATTCTAGAGTAGTCTTTCAGTCTTGTTAGTGTTTTCTGTTTATTATAAATATTTAACAGGTAACTGTTAAACCCAGTATTATTGGGGTGAAATGCATTACACATAGATGTCCTACATGGATGGTTGAGAAGGAAGAAATCACCGGCACAACAGGTTATTTCCAGCAGGGAAACCCTTGCTCGTTTATTTTGCGGATGCAACGTTTCGGGGCGTAACCCCTTTGTCAAGCTTGACAAAGGGGTTACGCCCCGAAACGTTGCATCCGCAAAATAAACGAGCAAGGGTTTCCCTGCTGGAAATAACCTGTTGTGCCGGTGATTTCTTCCTTCTCGATTGCTGTGGAGGTTGCCAACACCACCTTCATCGAGCACCAGGTGTCACGGAACTTGGACGGCCAGGGTGTGCGAGGTGACTCCCTTCTTCTTCCTACATGGATGGTTTACACCTTGCAAATCTGTTTAACTGAGAGAGATCAATGGGATCACCCCACTTTTAGCATTCCTTGGGATCTGGAGTGGAGGTAGCAAGGCTAATGAATACGTTCATACAATATCTGGGATCCCAACTAAGGTATTATGCCGTTGACCATGTATTCCCTTCCACATTGCATTTACATGTATTACTAAGAGCAAATAACACTCATATCCCTTAAGGCAATTATAGGGAGAAGCCTCAAACTATCCGTGTGCTCCCTTTGTGAACTTCAGCGATGTTGTTTAAGAAACATGACTCCTCAACCAGATGTATCGTTCCTTCCAGATTTCCTTGGACTGATCACAAGGGCAGGGCCTGGGAAAACTTCCCTTATGGAGGGTATTCATTCAAACACAGCAAACTGTTCTAGAACATGGCGTTCCAGGAAAAGAAGAACTTCATAGTTAATTAAAGTTTGGATAATGGATGTTGTTGGATATATTGTATCTGGAGCAAGGGTACTGCCCTGAGCACTCTAGCCCTTACCACTTACTAAAGCTCTTGGGTCTAAAAAAGCAGAGGGACTTTGGTTATCAATCTCCTTGCCCCAATCTTTTTTAGGGTTTATAGTTCTTGACATTGCTCAGTCCTTCCTGCCTCCCATGCCAGATTGAGCATAGTTGCACCTATTGATGCAGAGGAACCCTGAAGCTAAACCAACAGGTCCAGACCAGATGATAAGGTGATAGGTTCTGGGTTCCCTAAGCACGCTTTGTCAATAGACTAGGGATGTGCCGAATCCAGGATTCGGTTCAGGATTCTGCCTTTTTCAGCAGGATTCAGATTTGGCCGAAACCTTCTGCCCGGCCGAATCGAATCCTAATTTGCATATGCAAATTAGAGGTGGGGAGGGAAATCATGTGGCTTTTTGTTACAAAACAAGGAAGTAAAAAATGTTTACCCCTTCTGACCCCTAATTTGCATAAGCAAATTAGGATTCGGATTCGGTTCGGTATTCGGCCAAATCTTTCACAAAGGATTCAGGGGTTCCAAATCCAAAATAGTGGATTCAGTGCATCCCTACAATAGACACAGTGAACTTGCACCTAAATATATGGAAATAACATCAGCATTAGCGTTTGTGATTTGCGATGAAGTGTAAGCACAATAGTGTTTATTTTGACAAATTGGTCGCATTTCTCAGGCACAAATTCCCCTGGCTTGCACAATGGTGCTGGAATTCTGGCAAAAATGAGCATTGTGGGGGGGGGGGAAACATTTTTGTCATGTTATAAATGAACATTTTTATGTACCTGTACTTGTGAATCAATCTTTCTTTGTTTGAGCGCTTTGGAAAAGTGTAAAGATTCCCAGCATGAAAGCCCCTTTCCTCCCTCCCAGGAGGATACCTTGGGGGAAATTTACTAAAAGGCGAAGTGACTAACGCTGGCGAAAATTCACCAGCGTGACATCATTCCGGAGCTTCATCGATTTACTATCGGGTGCTGGCGTAACTTCGCTAGCGAAGGAGATAGACTCTAGCCGTACCCTGGGCTTGTGTAGTGTAATGTATTTGCTGCAACATATGCGTCCATTTAACTTTAACTTCCCGCCGCATGCAAATTAGCCAACGCTAGCGCTACTTCATTTTGCTTACCGAATTAACACTAGCAAAACTTTGCCCTGGACGCAACTTCGCGTTTTAGGGAATTAAGCGTTGTCCTGGCGAATTTTCGCCTGGCGAAGTGTAGCGATGTGAGCGAAGCCGTCGCTGGCGAATTTCCGTAGGTTAGTGGATTTGCCCCTTATCTTTAAAATAAAAACATTGCCCCCTAAATCTAAATCTTACATCTGGACCCCTGTGGATGCCCATAGTGATCAGTATTTGTTGAAAAAGGGGCTTCACACGTCTCTATCTGATGAAATGAAACATTTCCCGTTATAATCTTAAGGAAATGATTAAAAGGCAGATATGGACATTATGTTCATTTCTGAGAAATCTTTGTCTGGGCACTACATGATGTGATTCTTACTAACAAGATAAAATATAGCAAATGCTTGTTATTGGCTTAGAGTGTGTTCTGACTGGAAAGCCATTAGCGCACCATGGGCTCAACTCTAATTTCCCCGTATTTTTCTCTCTGAGAAGGGTCTGTTTATGAAGCTGTACAGAAGGTAAGCAATTATTGTCAATGTGTACCTTAATGTGAATTCAAGTAGTCTGCATTGCAAAAGAAAAATACATATCTATACAACTGACTTGATATATTTTATGGAAAATAATGAGATGCGTTTGATAGAGGGAAGAGATTGCAGACTGCATGCCATATGGTATATCTCTCAACATCTGACCTATTAGCAACAATACTAATACTGTAACATGTCATCAGACTCTTCTATTTATACAATGTGTCTGCATTCCATCCCCGTTCCAGTTGCTGTGTGGCATTAATTAAGTGTGTTCTTTCTGAAATAGCTAGACATCTGAGATTACAAGCACTCTGTAGTATGAGAGGGATACTGGATAAGGATTTAGAACAAAAAGGAAAAGAAACTGAGCCAGATGCTCATTAGAAAAGATAAATATATTAAAGACAATGTCAAGATATTTTTTTAAAAAATGCTTCACTGTAACGTGAATGTTCCTTTGCCTGAGACCATTCAAGAAAAGTAAAAAGTACTAAATCCACATGCAAAGACTTTACAAAGGTTTATAAATAACAGACAGTATGAAAATGATAACACAAGTATGGGATCCCTTATCCAGAACCCCATTATGCAGAAAGCTCCAAATTATGGGAAGGCCATCTCCCACAGACTCACATTTTTAAAATGATTTTCTTTTTTTTAGGAGTTGATGCTGAACTGTTTAACTTTAAAACAAACAGAACCTTTGTCTATTTATAATTAATTCATAAGTTTAATGCTTTAGCCTTAGGAACAACAAGGATACAGTATATACAGGTATATCTATATATACAGAGAAAATAATAAAATGAAATATAAGCTCTAATTATTATGGCCAGATATTCAGCTAAATGTTAACAAACAACCTAGAAGAGTAGTATCATTATAAATTAGAATAAAATGAATGTTGCTCTAAATTTTCCTAAACTTCAGTAATAAAACACATACATGGGTAGTATTGGATAGTAATTGGCCTTAAGGTGACCATCTTCTGTTGTGTTTGACTCCCTTAGGAAAGCAGCCCTACACTTGGACCTTTTCTCAATATCAGAAAAGATATAGAATCACAAATTTATTAATTAAATACAGGTTTGGGATCTGTTATCTGGAAACCGGTTATCCAGAAAACTCAGAATTATGGAAAGGCCTTCTCCCATAGACTCCATTTTATCCAAATAATCCCATTTTTTTAAAATTATTTCCTTTTCTCTGTAATAATAAAACAGTAACTTGTACTTGATCCCAACTAAGATATAATTAATCCTTATAAGAAAGACAAGCCCAGTGGGTTTATATAGGGGGTCATTTACTGTATTAAAGATCAAATTTTAGAGTAATGTGAATTATTTGAAAGTATAATAAATTCGATTTGAATGGTATGTTCTTTATGAAAACATTTGAAAGTCTAAAATTCGAGCGAATGGTCCCAACCCAAAAACTCGAATCTAATTCAAATGAAATTCGAATCAAGTTTTTTTTTAAAAAAAAAAACCCCATTGACTTTTGCACGTCAATTTTTTTTTTCGACGCACATCAATTTTTTTTCTCCCATTGGAGTCTACGGGGAGTCATTTTCAAAACTAAATTTGGGAAAAATTTGGCTCGTTACTACTATTGACATCTTCAAATAGTTCAAGGGACCTCTACCATTGACTTGGCAGATTTTAGATGGCGAATAATCAAATTTTAATTTTTGAAGGGTCTGACTGTAATAAATCTCACATTTACCAAAACTCCCAACTTAAAAATTCGAATTTGAACCTTAGTAAATCTGCCCCTTAATGTTTAAATGATTTTTTTGTAGACTTAGGGGCCGATTCATCAATAGTCGAATATCGAGGGTTAATTAACCCTCGATATTCGACTGGGAACTAAAATCGTTCGACTTCAAATATCGAAGTCGAACGATTTTGCGCAAATCGAACGATTCGAAGGATTTGAATCCAACGATCGAAGGAAAATCCTTCGATCAAAAAATCACAGGCAAGCCTATGGGGACCTTCCCCATAGGCTAACATTGACTTCGGTAGGTTTTATCTACCGAAGTAGGTGGTCGAAGTATTTTTTAAAGAGACAGTACTTCAATTATCGAATGGTCGAATAGTCGAACGATTTTTACTTCGAATCGTTCGAATCGTTCGAATTCGAACGAATTTAACCAATTCGATGGTCGAAGTACCCAAAAAATACTTCGAAATTCGAAGTTTTTTACATCGAATTCTTCACTCGAATTTTGTAAATCTGCCCCTTAGGGTTTTTCTAACGAGGTTTTTCTCTTCCTGCTTTATGGGTTTTCAAATTTCCCGGGCAGACACATGCGCAGTAGAGCGGAATAGCCGGCTTTTTCGTTAAACTGCAAGAAGACCCGAAGAAGCAGGAAGAGGATCTCTTCATGTTGGTCGCTAGAAGAACCCCGGGCCACACTCCTATCAGCAGAAAACCTCACCGGCATGGGGTTCTTCTAGCGACCAACATGGAGAGATCCTCTTCCTGCTTCTTCGGGTCTTCTTGCGAATGCGCAGTTGAGCGGAGTGTCAAGTAAGTAAAGTAGTCACTTGGGGGTACCTAACTTTTGGCATTCCCAAGTGTAAAGTGCTATTCCTTCTCCTTTAAGGTATGAAGATAAGTTATCCCCAGGTCCTGAGCATTATGAATAACAGGTCCCATACCTGTATCACAAATCATTCATTATTTAAAAACAAGGGTAAGTTATGAACACAGAAAAGTGCAATTTCTAGAGGCAAATCACAAGTTTTAACCTATAATACAGTGTTTTTTCCCTAGAGTTCCCCTAGAGTTCCAGCTTAATTACAGTCATGCTTTGACTAGTGCTGTTTACAATTATGCCCAATGCATAAATAGACGGAATTGCGGTTGCATTTTTATGTGAAATGGGTGAAAGTTGCAGCTTATATCTTTGGGTGTTATTCTTTCTGGCACAAGTGGGCTGTGAATATTGACAACCTCCAAAAATTTGCCAGCGATGGCTTCGCTCACATCGCAACACTTTGCCAGGCGCATATTCACCAGGACAATGCTAATTTACTGAAATCCGAAGTTGCGTCCAGGGCACTGAATGCTGGCGAAGTTGCGCTAGCGTTACTGCACCAAGCAAAGCGAAGTTGCGCTAGCGTTGCCTAATTTGCATATGGCGGGAAGTTCAATGGACACATATGTTGCAGCAAATACATTACATTACACAAGCCCAGGGAAACCTTAATAAAATAAAGTTGTTATTTTGCCCTACACATGAGCCCAGTGTATAGTTTATGTGCCATATGTTAGGAAATGTAGGGAGAAGCCGTTTACCCTAAAATAGATTTTTACGCTCTTTTGCAGCCTATCACCCTGAAAAAAGGAAAAGACGCCAGCTTTTTTTTGGGACTTAGAAAATTTTCCAACTACATTTTGAGGAAGTCATATCTAGTGATGGGCAAATTTGGGGCGTTTCGCTTCACCAAAAACGCCAAAAAACCCGCCAAAACGCAGAAAAATTTGCGAAACTGTGCTTTTTTTGATGCCGGTTAATTTTCGCTGCGGTTTCGCAAATTTATTCACTGGAAGCGAATTGGGGGAATTCGCCCATCACTAGTCATATCTACTCTATTGCACTTTGCCTGGTCTGAGGTGGCGAAGGCAGGTCTCAAGAGGTAACGTTCAGTAAAATCCGCATCTTAGTGAATTTGAGTAGTCATGTCCATTCGCCAGAACGCAAATTCGCCTGGTGTTAGGGAGCGAAGTACCGCTAGAGTCTATCTCCTTTGCCAGCGTTAGTCACTTCGCCCTTTAGGAAATCTGCCCCTGATAGAGAATAAAATTCTTGCACTTGGATGGATTGTGCTCTCAAGCTAACCTTGGTCACTAGTATCCTGGCCTTGAAGGAGGAGCTGTAAGAGTATTTCTTTTTAGTTCTTTTGAGCTGTGGAGCTTTCTCGCTATGCTCTCCCATTGCTGACTATCTTCCATTCCCGTATAAATATGTTCTCATGTCATTCGTTCCCAAGTCCTTTGTTCAGGGTTCTGGATCTTTGTGAGTTCAGATTCTACAGAGCTTGTATCAAATACACTTTAACTTTTGCCTCAAGTGGTTTCCGGTAACTGAATTTCCACGAAAACCCCACCCACAGTGGAACCATGCTTTAAGAATTGCATTGGTGCCTGCTTCTTGCTGCATAGATGGCATTCCCTTAAACCCCCAAATCAGAGGTTGTAACTCTTACACAAGGGGAGGAGGCATGCAATTTACATCTGATTTTTGAATTTTGCACCCTGCCTTGCATAAAAGTGCATTTCTCATCCAGAAAGCTCTGAATTACAGGAAGACCATCTTCCATAGATGCCTCTTTAACTGATTTTGTTGAAAATAATTTCATTTTTCTCTGTAATAATAAAACATTTCCTTGTACTTGATCCAAACTAAGATATAATTAATCCGTCTATTCAGTTGATTTAATGTTTACATGATTTTCTAGTAGACTTAAGCTATAAAGATACAAATTACATAAAGATCCATTATCAGGAAAAACCCACGGTGAGGGTACCTGTCTTTGCCGTGCTCCTGGCATGGATGCCCACTGTGTCCTTTTTTCGTGTGCGCCGTGCTCACCGGTTCCCATTTTTTGACATTTGTCTGCATCTAATATCATAACGCTTGGTGTGAAATTCAAATATTTAAAGGTGCCATGTCCTTTTTCGCATTGCCCAATGTAGGTCTCTTTTTATAGTTCCTGGGTGCGATTTCTAGTTGTTTTGTTTGTTCCTGATCTTGCCTGTCCCTGATCATTATTAAATTGCTGCCTGTCCTGACCTTTGCCTGTTTATTGACTACTCTCTTGGATCCTGCTACTGTACTGCGATATTGGTGTTATTGACCCAGCCTATGACCCACACTACGCTCTTGTAGATTTGGTTCTGCTCATTCCTGATTGGCATTGACTCAGCCTGTCCCTTGTTGACATTCCTTGTTCCCCATTCCTCTAGTTCATGTTTGGTTCCCTTTCCTGCTCAGACCTTTCTCCTGGGTCCTCTCACTTTAAAACCGAGTATCAGAGGTCTCCTGCCGAAGCGAAAAGCATCGGTTATAGGCAGAAGGGTGAGCCAGACACCATTCGCAACATCCAGGTCCTGAGCATTCTGAATAACAGATCATACATATTTTTCTTCCTTTACTTTTTAAAACTACACACTGATTTATGACTGAACTCCCTTTCAGATACCAGGTACCTAAATATTTGCAAACTCACATTATGCAGAAAAAGTAAAGTTTGGTGATATCTTTTATTGGCTAACTGAATAAGTAACAATTGCAAGCTTTCGGAGCACACAGACCCCTCCGTCAAGCCAAATACAAATGAAAGCCGAAAAGGCACATTATATATACTGTTAGATCACTGAATAAAGGTTTATGAGCAATAAATTAGAAAGTTACAAATAGACAGAGATAAGCGTATTTGATAACTGTACTAGTGTTTGCTTCCTTGACTAAGGGCCAGGCCACACAGGGCGTTTTGGGGAGATTTAGTCGCCTGGCGACTAATCGCCTAATTTTTGCCGCGACCAATCTCCCCAAATGGCTTCCCTGAATATGCACCGGCTAAAATGAAAAAACGCTGGCGCTAATCACACGCGGCGATTCGTTTTCTGAAGAAAAGGGTTTATGGCCAATACATTAGAAAACAGATAGACAGAGATAACTTGTAGAGAAAATAAAAGTAATTAGGGTGGGTTGTAAATAGTCCAGGGGTCTGGATTCAGTCAAGTCACATAGTTTGAACTAGACCAAGACACAATAGGGTGAGGTTAACACAACAGTGCACAATTAGGAATTGGACAAGAAAAAAGTGAAGAAACAGGTAAGGGTTCCACTCGTTGGAGTAACATATGGAACCAAAATGTATCCACTTCACACGTCCATAACAAATAAACTACAAATTGGAATTGTAACCTGTAAAAATAAGACAATATTACAGCCCAGATATAGATAAGCTTTAGTCAAGGAAGCAAACACTAGTACAGTTATCTCTGTCTATCTGTAACTTTCTAATTTATTGCCCATAAACCCTTTTTCAGTGATCTAACAGGATAGATAATGTGCCTTTTCAGCTTTCATTTGTATTTGGCCTGACAAAGGGGCCTGAGTGCTCCGAAAGCTTGCAATTGTTACTTATTCAGTTAACCAATAAAAGGTATCACCAAACTTTACTTTGTCTGCATTTTTTCAATAGCTAACATGGTACAACATCTTCAGACTCACATTAGAAATTACATCACCCTTTCAGGCTACACAGCAAGTATGTTATAAACTCATTATGCAAATAGAGATCATTTATTGCAGGAGATACTAGGGAAATAGCTATGTAGTGGAGGACATTATGTAATGTTATCAGATTTTTCTCATTATTTAATTATGTGTTGTTTTACTTCAGTTGCCATTGTGTTACACACAAATATCCACAAATATATACAACCCCAACCTTTGGCCATAGTTAAGCAGAAAAGCTCATACAAACTGCACAGAATTCAGTTATTTGTCTCAAATTACTCTTCTGCTGGGTGGTCCAAAATAAAATGTTATACTATACATCTACCAAATTAATAGCAGTTTTTGTTCAATAATTTATTTTAAGTGGTCCGCCCTTTGTCCCTGCACGCAGAAGGTCTGCAATCGATAAAGAATCCTATTTTGGTTCTGACGTCCAAAAGAGCTGAGTGTTCAAGAGTTTGAGAGAAATCTCCACCTAGTTTTAAAAGATAAATTCTACCCTTAGAAGTCAAGAGGAAATATTTGGCCAATTGTGGAACATTCCTCAAATCAAAAGTATCTTAAACAATTTATGTTGTTGACTCAAGCCATTCGCACACCAGGCTGGGAAAAGATTTCAACTCTACTTAAAGGATGAACTAAATTATTCCAAATAGGAGAACAAATCAAGAGAGTTTATGTTGGTATTGAATCAAAATGTGTGGGAGGAACTGTAAAAAGCTCCAATGGCATCAGATGTGCTATAAACTACCGGTTCATTTATGGAACATTTTATATATTTAAATATTTAGACTCCTTATTTATTGTTACGTTGATTAGGGGAGAATATTTTTTTTGCCTGATACAGATTCGCTTTGAAGTTCCCATTTTTATGACTGAATCTGCGGCATAATTTTGCCATGCATTTTGTCTTGCCAGGAAAAAAAAAAGTGCTTTGTGCTGGGAAAAAAGCAGGGAAAAGGCAGAAAAAAACCCGTCAATGTTATTTTTCTATTGTTTTTGCGATTTTGTTTTGGTAAAGCAAAAAGACCCAGTTTCATCCATTCTATTCTTAATTTCTCAGTGGGAATAAATACCAATTACAGGTATGGGACCTAATATCCAGAATGCTCTGGACCTGGAGTTTTTCCAGTTAAGAGATCTTTCCATAATTTGGATCTTCATATCTTCAGTTTACTAGAAAATAACGTAAACATTCAGGCGGTTATTTACTAAACAGATTTATGTGGTCGGTCTTTTTGAGGCAAAAACTTAAATTTTTTGTGGAAAAAAACCCTAAGATTTTACAAGATTTATTATACCCTGATGCTGTAAAAACCCTGATTCCGAATCTGCCATCTTAGACCTGTCAAGGTCATGTATAAGTCAATGGGATATGTCCCTGTCCCAATTGGATGATATCATGGTCTGAGCTGGGTTTAGGGTTGCCACCCGGCCGGTATTTTACCGGCCTAGCCGGTAAAATACCTGCCAAGGCCGGGGCCAGTATTACAAATTTACCGGCAATGTAGCTGCTGGTAAATTTGTAATACGATCAAAAGGAGCCCTCGGCCTGCCCCCAATCCCCTGCAACTTACCTTTTTCTTTGCGTCTTTTTCTAGCGTCTGCGGGTCTCCGTCGCGTCTGCCGTCACGCCCGCCCCTTTTGATGTCACGCCCGCCCTTTTTGATGTCACGCCCCGCCCCTTTTGATGCCCGCCCCCCAGCAGCCGGTAAAAAAAATTATAAAAGGTGGCAACCCTAGCTGGGTTTAGCTAAATAATCTGATAAATTCTGGGCTTTCAGGCAAAACCCTGAAAAAATTTCACGATTTTTGAAAAAACCTAATAAAAAATCAACCAACTCGGGTTTTCACTCTATTTTATTGTTTTTTTTCCTGATCCGATTAAATCAAATTATATTATTAATAATTAAGGCAAAATTGGGAATGGGAGTTTGGTCGAGCTTTTTTTATTGAAACAATGAGATAAATTTGGATTTTAGTAAATAACCCCCTATATAAACCAAATAGGCTGGTTTTGCCTCCAATAGGGATTAATTATATTTTAGTTTGGATCAAGTACAAGCTACTGTCTTATTATTACAGAGAAAAAGGAATTGTTTTTTAAAAATGTGGATTATTTGGATTAAAATGGAGCCTATGGCAGATGGCCTTGAAATTCAAAGCTTTCTAGATAACGAGTTTCCAGATAACAGATCCCATGCCTGTACTGTGATTTTTGCATAGTTCCAGTTAAGTTTACTTTGTGTTCATAAGGGTTCCACAGCCCATAATTTAGAATGGTTCAGTGCTTGATACTGTACATAATCTCATTCATGCTCCAGGATATTTCCTGCCTAGGGTTTTGTCTAATATATGTCTTAAATAGCAGTATATTTATAGTCATGAAAACTCTAGTCTGCTGTAACAAATGTAAACTCCTGCACCAGAGGAGCAAAACAGGTAAAATAAAATTAGTAAAAATTTAGACAAAGGAGTGCAATTATATTAAAAAAAAAAAAGGTTGGATACCCTTATATTACTCAAGTTTTATTTTGGTCTCCCCTGTGCAAGTTTGCATTACTAGGGATGGACTTGAGAAAGCAAACACTTGATCCCAGGTAATAATAGTATAACTGAGACAAAGAGGTATTTAAGTTCAATTATGTCACAGTGCCTAAAGAGACCTTAAATATGGAGAAGAAGATTTACATGTGTAAAAGTGATGGGTGAATTTCTCCCGTTTCACTTTGCCGAAAAATACATGAATTTCTTGCAAAATTTACGAAAAATCCACAAAAAAATTGTGAAACTCAAAAATTGACGCCGCATCAATTTTGATGGTGGGGTTAAAGTCAATCCGAATAGTGTTGACAGCGTGGAGATTTTGACGCAAGCAACTTTTCGGACGCGCGTTCAAAATTTTGCCGCAAATTCGCACCAGCCAAATTTAGCTGCCCATCACTAATGTATAAGCTTTGGCATGACAAGGCAAGAAGAGACAAACAAAAAATGAATGAGTGTCAATGAAAAGTCACAGTGTCCCTGCTAGCAATCTAAGGTCCCTATGGCATTAACATAGCACATTCTGTTATGTACAGTTTAATTAGGAGCCATTTAGCAAAGGCTGTATGTTTTTGGAGTGAAGGAACTAGTAGGAACCAGAGTATCCAAAGTGAACCACCTAAATATGGAGATAATATACAACCCTGTAGCTCTTTCCATGGTTGGAATCAACCCTTCCAATGCAACAGTGCTCACCACTGAGTTCTATTCACATAAAAGCTGGTTTCGTTTTAGCAATATGAAAAATAATGGTGGGTAGAGCACTAATAACCTGATAACTGAGCTTCTGCTCCACATACTACCTTGAGTTGTCTTGGCGGCCCATAAGAGTTGTGGGAAAAAATGAATGGTATTGAGCAGACTTCAGTATCCTTGGGAACATAAGAGCATATCAATGAGTTGCCTATATTATGTAACATCCAACAGGATGAGATAAAATTCCTAGCCTTTGAGAATACATATTATCTGATACCCCTGACTGAACAAACAGCGACCCAACATGAAGTTAGTTAAGCATTTCTCTGGGCATCCGTTTTAATTAGTCCATATATAAGGCTTATAATTCTAGTACAGATGCTGGGAAACTGGGATTCTAGGGAAATCTACTTGAGCCTGCAAAGATCCCACATAGAACTAAACAAGCTGCTTCAGAGCTCAAGCCTTTAGGCAATGGGCTAAGACCTTAATCTTTGACTCAGAAATTCAGATTATATGTTGGATTCTTCAGACATTCCATGTTCAGCATTTTGTGTCCTGTGTTTAATTTATAAGATGTAAGCTTAGTGGTTAAAACCCACTTCATTAGTACGGCACTCTGTGTTTTATATGGATGACTGCCTTTTGGGAATGGAAGCTTTAAATGTAGTGATTTACATACATTTTCCATTGCAATCATAAAACAATCCATCATTATGCCAGGCCTTGACTCTAAAGTATTTCATCATCATTGTGATGTGTACGATTGCACAAAAAGATATTGTCACATAAATAAAGAGGTGGCATATGTTCCTTAAACTATAGGTTATGTATGTTTTGCTTCCAATAAGGAGTATTATATCTTAGTTTAGACCAAGTACAGGTATGGAACCTGTTATCCAGAAAGCTTAGGACCTGGCGGTTTCCCAGATAATGGATCTTTCCATAATTTGGATCTTCATAACTTTAAAACAAGAAAACTAGAAAATCATGTAAACATGAAATAAACCCAATAGGCTGGTGTTGCTTCCAATAAGGATTAATTATATCTTAGTTGGGATCAAGTACAAGCTACTGTTTTATTATTACAGAGAAAAAGGAAATCATTTTTAAAAATTTGGGTCTATGGGAGACTTCCTTTCTGTAATTCAGAGCTTTATGTACAGGGCCGGGCCATGCCAACAGGGCGCCCTAGGCACCGGGTCGGCTATACCAGCCCCATTTGCGCGCATACACACTCGTGATTACATGAATGCATGAGTGCTCAATCGCGAGTGCGCACGTTCCATAGGAAGATGGTGGAGGGAGGTAGGGGGGTGACGGAGGGAGTGAAGAGGAAGAGCCATTGCCGGGCGCCAAAGGCAACACGGGTGACTACATCACCCCCCTTCTGATATGCGTGCACAGGAGCGTGTCTACACGCGCAGACAAGCACACAATCTGATGCAGTGCATGCGTGCACAGAACAGTGCGCGTCCAAGAAGTATTTGATTGAGGCCACAGGGGAAACAAGGGTCTGAACTAGGGGCAAGGCTGCAGAAGAGGTACAGTGCCTGGCCCTCCTCCAGCTTTGCGCCCTGGGCACGTGCCTCTTCTGCCCACCCCTAGTTCCGGCCCTGTTTATGTATAAAAGGTTTCCAGATAATGGGTCCCATACCTGTACTGGTATCTGCATCATACTAGAATATCAATTTAAGATGAGCTACCCCTTATGAATCAGCTTAAAATGTTCTTGCATTGTGGTTCCATTATTGGCATTGCCACCTCCTCGGTTTCATTCTGACCAGGGCACTATCTGTGTTGATTTCTTTTTATGTGCTTACTTTGTCTTTATGAATTACCTTCTGATTCTGTGGTTACACTACAGGTATGGGATACGTTATACGGAAACCTGTTATCCAGAAAGCGCAGAATTATGGGAAGGCCATCGACGGAGTATCATCCAAATAATCCAATTTTTTACAAATAATTTCCATCTTCTTTGTAATAAAACAGCACCTTTTACTTGATCCCAGCTCAGATATAATTAATCCTTATTGGAAGCAAAACCAGCCTATTGGGTTTATTTCATGATTTTCTAGTAGACATGAAGATCCAAATTATGGAAAGATCCATTATCCGGAAAGCTCCAGGTCCCGAGCATTCGGTATCAGTAGTAGGTTAACTGACTATTTCAAAAACGGATCAAATAATTTGGATATTGGATTGGAAGCTCTGCTGGATGCAAATGATGGACTTCTCAGTAATAGGAATATGTTGGTTCTCTACTAATAAAGCATAATAATATTTGTTGGTTCTCTGCCATACATGCCTTAAAAATGCTTTCTTTGTATTAATGTCTTTAAGGAGTGGTATATATCCTTGACAGCACTGTAACTGCTTGACTCACAGAATAGAAGCGAGCCAAATCTGATGCTGAAGAGATGTTATGCATGCAGATGTTATTACACAATACAAGCCATAACACCAGAGGCTACAAAAATGACTTGATCCAAAGACTTAATTCACTTTACAACCAAACATAATGGGAATCTTTGGCTTGAATGAGAAAGGAGTGGCTCGAAAAATAGTGGTGCCTTGGAGCGGTTTTTATATATGTGTATACGAATGTGTCCTTTTGGTACAATAAAACCATTTTGATTGAATTTTCTAAGACTATTGGGCTTGATTCAAGGAGGTTGTGTAAATTATAAAACAATTCCATAAGGTTTAAAGCTAACTGGAAGAATGGTGTTTAGTATGATCTCTAGGGATGTCGCGGACTGTTCGGCGGCGAACTTGTTCGCGCGAACATCGGCTGTTCGCGTCCGCCGCAAGTTCGCGAACGTCGCGCGACGTTCGCCAATAGGCGTTCGCGTCAAAATCGTTCGACCATTCGATCGCTAAAATCGAACGATTTTCGTTCGATTCGAACGAAAATCGTTCGATCGAACGATTAAAATCGTTCGATCGTTCGAATCGAACGATTTTCGGATGTTCGAAGTTCGCGAACTGTTCGCGAACTGTTCGCATTTTTTGCCGGTGTTCGCGAACGGCGTTCGCGAACACATTATCGGTGCTTCGCTACATCCCTAATGATCTCCCATTACCTTGTAAATAATAAAAAAACCATTAAATAACATAATTAATTGTTTATTGTATTGCACCCCTGGATGTGAGGTCTTTGATTTGTGTTACTTTGGTAAAATACGCTTAGTGAATACCTTGGAATTAGAGATTCTTAAAAGGGGTTGTTCACCTTTAATCATCAGTAAAATGATGTAAACATTTAGGGGCCCATTTACTTAGTTCGAGTGAAGGAATAGAAAAAAAAAACTTCGAATTTCGAATGATTTTTTTGGCTACTTCGACCATGGAATTGGCTACTTCGACCTAATCGTTCGACTATTCGACCATTCGATAGTCGAAGTACTGTCTCTTTAAAAAAAAACTTTGGCCCCCTAGTTCGCCACCTAAAACCTAACGAAGTCAATGTTAGCCTGTGGGGAAGGTCCCCATAGGCTTTCTAAGTATTTTTTGGTCGAAGAAAAATCGTTCGATCGATGGATTAAAATCCTTTGAAACGAACAATTCGAAGGATTTAATCATTCAATCGAACGAATTGAGGTAAATCCTTCGACTTCGATATTCGAAGTCGAAGGATTTCCATTCGGCAGTCGAATATCGAGGGTTGATTAACCCTCGATATTCGACCATAAGTAAATTTGCCCCTTAAAAAACCCAATAGGCTGGTTTTGCTTCCAATAAGGATTAATTATATCTTAGTTGGGATCAAGTACAAGCTACTGTTTTATTATTACAGAGAAAAATGAATACTTTTAAAAAATGTGGATTATTTGATTAAAATGGAGTTTATGGGAGACGGCCTTTCTGTAAATGGTTTCCAAAAAATGCATCCCATACCTGTATACTGTATGTATTCTAATTTATCTATATTCTATAAGACTATAGTTTACAAACACAGCTGCAAGTTTGGGCATGCTGAGATGGAAGTGTTCATATTGACAGTCCTCATTAAAAGTACCTGCACCCAAACATGTACCTGCCACTTCCATATAGTTGCACTAAGCATTGATATGTCTGTCCAGTCTGCTCTGATGATTCGTGCGCATGTATATATAGTGATGCTCGGACACCAGAAAATGGAGTCTCCATAGCAGGTTGCAACAATAGCTGCAACAAACTTGTGCCAAAAAATATCACATGACTGTGAAAGGCCTGGAGTGGAGAGAATGCCCGAAGGAGGAGGAGGGAGGAACCTTATACTTACCCAGCCTCTCAACACACAGTCTGCGACCTTGACCCACCTTACTCTCAATAAAACAGACCACACCACATTTTGTTGGATAACGATGGATAAACCTTCTTTATTAATTTTTCATAACAAAATCTTCAAGCACCAATAATCTGTAGTAATTATTAACCGTTTTACAAAAACATTTTAACATCCATAACATTCCATGTCAATTATTTTTAACCTGTCCTGTATGTCCTGTATGGTCCCTCCATACCGCTGCACACATCATGTCTTTTATTTATTTATTTACCCATCAGCCACAATACACAGACTCAATGGTATTTCTCTTTTGCCACCAGGGGACCCCATACCCGAGTTGGCCGTTATAAAGTATATCTCCATTTTTACGGAACCCACCACAGTTCCACCTTTTTTCTCTTTGATTTCCCAGGACCACCGCTAAAAATTGCTGCGACTACCCCGATAAGTATCCCTTAATACATGCAAATCCCCCCCTGCACAACCAATAACCAGTCTTCTTACCTGTAGGAAACATTTTCTTACCTGGAAAACAGGGTGGGGGGTGGGTCTGCTACTGTCCTGTGACTCTCCCTCTGTCCAGGTAGGAAAAGGAAGTACTATTCTCTTTTACTTATGTGCCCCCAAACCCCTATCTGTTTTACTTATCACCACTTCCTGTAACCCCTTCCTTATTCTATCCCCCTTGCCTTCCAGCCATGCCCCTTTTTCTGCCCATACAGGCTCCAAGGTTACTTTCTTATGGTGTTTAAGTGCTGTGCATGTTAGCCACAACTTGCACCTTATTTGGATAAACACACATGCGCAGCTGCATTCAATAGAGAAAATTTACTAAAAGGCAATTTTTGCCTCAGAAGTCTCTGCCACACTTCGAGCAACTTTATTAACGTTAATTAGCAGCGAATATGCTTATTTATGCAAAATGCATAAACGAATGCTGGCGGACTCTCAGCAGCATAACTTTGTCAGCGCGGACATTTCTAAATGAATTTTCGCTAGTGTTACTTTCTTCCTATTGAATCAATCTAATATGGCAGGTACAAATAGGTCATATATATGCCTTTATTAGTGATGCTGGTGAAATTCTTGGAAGCGGCCACTTAAAAATGTTCAAGGAAGCAAAATAAATACAAAAGAGATCCTCTATTGTCCTAGACATGAGTCCACCCTAAAACAAATGTGGCATGCCCCTCAAAATGGTTAAAAAAATACATATACTATATTTATATATATATATATATATATATATATATATATATATATATATATATATATATATATATATATATATATATATATATATATATATATATATATATATTGTGGCAAGCTGGCGGCTTGAACACGTAACTTTGGGGGGAATTTAGCAAATGGTAGGGCAGGCAGCATTGGAAAAGCAGCAGACAGGGACACACAGGCTCTTCAAAGAAACATTGGTTTATTTTCCCAAACAGTAAAGCTGGCCATAGATGTTGAGATTTTTCAAAGATCCGATCCTCATTGCGAGACCACGATTTTCTCGGAACGATCGTACGATCGTATGAATTGACCATCAACTAAAAAGACCAATTTGCCAAGAAAACAAAGGGGAGCTGCCTGCTTGGCCCTGCAAACATAGATAGATTGCACTGGGGCCGACAAAGATTTTTTGACTTGGCCGATCAATTTCCTGACAGATGTCGGCTGAAAAATCATAAGACGTACGATCGTTCGAATCCCACTAACTGCACGATAATTTCGAAGGATTGGTCGGACTTCCCTAAAATTGGTCGTTCGGCAAGAAGAATCGACGCGTCTATGGGGAGCTTAAGTCATTCACAAACAGGGGTGACCATTTCAGTATTTATAACAAACCATAAAAATAAATCCTTGCCCATTGGGCACTACCTTCATATGAAGTGTTCCCTCACTATTCTGGGCCACTTGTGGACTACCAGTCAAAACATAGGTTGGGGTCACCCCTATACTCACAGTCTTTGAGGAGATTTCTCACCCTCCTGGATTTTCATCAATGTCCCACACAGACAACAAGATCTGTCTCTTAGTCACAGCCATAGGCCCCCTCTGCTTCTTGCAGTAGCAGGCGGCACCCCCAGCTCCACTGGGAGTTCCTAAAACAGCCAGGTCTCCTATCTGCTGAGAGACCCTCTCTAAACTTTCAATTACGTTTAAATACCCTTTCCACAGGATAGCATTCCTGTGGAAGATGAGCTACAAAATTCGCGAAACGGCGCCGGTGTCTCGCTTTTGACACTGGCTGCGATTTTGTGAATCGAGGGAATTCGCTGTGAATTCGCGCCCATCACTAGTAATTAAGTAGTCTTAAATAAAAGCACAACAACAGCACTTTACTGCTCCTTGAGTGATCTCCTCAATTGTATGATTTACCATATCCCATAGACGTTATTATAAGCAAATCTAAACTTTAAACATTATTTCCTCTGTAATAATAAATCACTACTCTGTACATGATCATTACTAAGCTGCATATATCCATAGTGGCGGCAAAACAATCCTAAATTATTTTTAGCAGACTAAAGCTGGCCATAGATGTTGAGATTTTTAAAAGATCAGATCCTGATCGTGAGACCACGATCTTCTCAGAACGATCGTACAATCGTACGAATTTACCATCAACTAAAAAGACCAATTTACCAGGAAAACAAAGGGGAGCTGCCTGCTTGGCCCTGCAAACATAGATAGATTGCACTGGGACCGACAAAGATTTTTTGACCTGGCCGATCAATTTCCCGACAGATGTCGGCCGAAAAATCGTAAGATGTACGATCGTTCGAATACCACTAACCGCACGATAATTTCGAAGGATTGATCGGGCTTCCCTAAAATCGGTCGTTCGGCAAGAAGAATCGTCGCGTCTATGGGGACCTTTAAGGTATGGAGAAACAAATTATAGAAAGATTACTATTCCAGATAATAGATCCTATGCCTGTATTCAAGTACGTTAGGAGACAAGTCTTATTTCTTAATTCTGGAATCGCTACACCAAGCAACTAAAAGATAGTATGAGTTGTCCTTTGTGTTGATGTTCACATTATAAATTACAGTTCCTGAAGTCCATTCAGTCGTTGCCTTACAGTTATATGTTTGTATATGACAGCAAATTCTTTCTGTATCATACTGCTGCAGAGTCAGGGCTATTAGAGGAAATAATAATATATACATGAGGACAAAATATATTTATGGCCCATCTGGAGGCTTGTCTTGTTTTCCGAATGCTTCAAATAAATCTTTGTTGATGGATTAAAACTGGAGTTGTTGTTACTGAAGTGCTTTGCTGGAGATTTATCCAAGTTCACAGAGGACATCAAACATCTTACACATAACTAATGGGTTTGTTTTTATTTCTGAAACAACTGGTTGGCTTTAGGTTCTGTACTGTTATACTAAGTCCTTCACAAATTTTCGGAGGTATCTCAGTAATACCATAACCATTAGTGTCAAAAGAGTCATTCAGTGGTTCTGGAGATGGACATAAAATGGGCTTGCATATGTTCCATTTCTTTTTTGCAGTATGGTAGAGAACGGCAGCAGGCAAGGTAACTGTGGGAATACCAGAAAAGTGGTCAGGTTTAGGCTAAAATGTTCCATGTTCACCAACCAGTTGGGCAATCCATGGGCACTCTGCCTGAGTATTTGGTTCAACTATGGGTCTATTCTTCCCTCCCACCCTTGCTGATCTAGCTAATTTGTTCCTTTTACTTGGTTGATCTGCCTCTTGAGTAACGTCACTTCTGCTCCATGATGGTGTCACTTCCTTGTGGGTGCAGGTTGGGTAGCAGTTCTGTGTAGGGATAGCGGGGTGGCAGTTGCAGGTCAGGTTGTAGGTCAGCGGGTTCAGGTTGGGCAAGGGACTGCCGAACCAGACTCGTACAGGACTCTACAGTATGAACTCTTTACATATAATACAGATCCCAAGCCAAAGTAATATAAAGGAATAATTGTGTATGTGTGTGTGTGTGAAAGCAAGAGAGACAGGTCAGTGTATGGAAGAGTGCAAGGAAGAGACAATCTGGTAGTGTTTGAGTGTGTGAGGGACAGTTTATGAGTGGAAGTATGAGGTCTTATAAAGAGAGGAGCAAAGCTAAGGGTTCTGGATGAGCAGAGGGGCACGATCGTTAAACAAAGTCTTTTTGGGCAGAAGGTCACAGTTCAAGGAACAGGCAAGAAGCGTAGTCAAATCAGGCCGGGTCAGTGCGGGCAGTATTCGTACTCAGACAGGCAACGGTCAAACTGGGAGATCAACCAGAATGATCAAGACAGGCATGGGTCAGAATACAGATATTAGAAGAGTCGGTTTACCAGGCGGATGTCAGGATCACAGCAATCAAGAATAGTCAGGCAAGCAGGGTCAAAACAGGATTCAGAACACAGAATTAATCAAGAACCCCGGAACTCTCAAAAGATGAACCTAACAATGGCCAATTGAGAAATACAAAAAGTCCCTTTAAATACTGTTTGAATTTTGAGCCATTGTGCGCTGACGTCATGAAGCCAGCGCCAATGCGCCTATAAATGAAGGAGATGTGAGCGCGCACTAAGAAGCCGGCGCTGAAGAGGATGGGAGGCAGCATGGCGGGCGTCCCCGCCGGCCCACTAGACCACCAGAGTGAGTGTTTCTTACACCCAGATAACACAGTAGTAATTGATCCTATAATTACTGATGGGGGACCCGATTTTATACCAGTCACATCAATCCCTGCCCTAGTGGAGTTTGCAACCTAAGATCCTTGTCATCTTGGAGATCCTTACATTAACTATTGCCTGCATTTGGAATGTGGGAGCAAACTCAAGAACAGATAACACATAGAATCAAATCTAAAATTCCAGGTATCTATGCCATCCATAGAGCCACTCTGCTGCTCGCAGTTTTACAATTTATGTACATATGGATAATAAAAAGAATATAAATATATAGAAGATATTCTTCCCGATTAGATACTGTACCTAAAATAATTTTTTTTTCGCTGTAAATCGAATTCACATTTAGTTTTATAAACTGACAGCAAGCAGTAACTACAGTACAGTATGTCATACCTCTTAAATATTTCTCATTAGCCACTGAATGGGTCATGCTACAAATCCACAGCAGCATTACTATGTCAATAACAAAGCATAAACAAAAGCATACATAAAGGGATACAATAATAACATTACATATAAAAATGTAATGGTAAGAATAATACCAATAATCGGTAGGATTAATAACAGTGGTCGTTGTTTAGGTCAAAACATTTTTAAAACAATTATTCATATTCCAGATGGACTTAGTTCGATTTCCCTGAGAACACGTTTTTCTAGACACTTCCCCTAAAAGATGTTTTATTAATATTTTGGCCATAGATATTGGCAATGAATAGCATGATTTATTTATACATATTGCATGCCCAAAAGACTACAAGAGCCACTCTACAACTGACTAATGATATTAATGATATCTATTTGTTTAAAAATTCATATGCTGATATTGTATTTTACCTGCGCAGTTATGTCTGGGGATATTTCTAAACATTTGTGTCTTAATAAGATTTTGCTGGAAGTCAAACCCAGGATCTTCTGGTTGTTAGGTGCTCTCCCTAACCACTGGGCCAGTAGAGCAGCCAGCGGGGGCTCCACCCCTATTAACTCTCTTTGGCTATGTTACATCACCCCAGCAGCCAATCAGAGCTGACTCTGCCCTATTTAAGCCCAGTCCTCATCACGTATGCCTGAACATTGGCCTATGTTTCTGAGCACATCTGTAGTTCTGTGTTCCTTGCTCTGACTCTTGGTCTTGCTCTTTATCCTGCTCCTACTCCAATCCTGTCTCCAGGCCCGCTATGTCCTGTCACTGCTTCTTCACCCATCATTTCCATTCCAGTTGTTAAGATTGGTATCCTAAACCAAGAACAATCCCAAAAGGTCCTGGTCACAGCTCAGTCCTCCACCTATAACAGCCACCTTTCCCTCCGGGAGGAGCCCTCCGCTAATGGGGTGCCACCAGGTCTTAGCGTGAGAGGTCCAGGAAGAGAGTTCTGGGCAGGCAAGAGAACCACTCATGGTACAGGAATGGAGAACAAGAAGTGTAGTGAGTGACAGGACGGGTCAATTACCAAACGGGAACAGATTCAATAGATGTAAGGGTAGTCAAGGTCACAGGCCGAGTCAAAAACACCACATATGAAGTACAGAGCAGGATCCATGAGAGAAGTCGATATACAAGAAAAAGGAAATGGAGTTTTCCGCACACCATTAGTAGTTAAAATCCAAAATCTTTATTAAACAGTAGTCATTGGCACACACAGCATCACACTTGATGCATTTCGGGCTGCACGCCCTTAATCATAAGCAGTTGCGTGCAGAAGGCATGATGGCATCTGAGTTATTTCAGATGCAAAAGTGGTATTTTGAGTGCCCATTTTGCCCAAATTGTTTTTGGACACAAAGTCCTTCTGATTATCAGTTATGTTGCCTGAGGTCTGTCATTTATCAGCCGTGGAATAGGTCATCAATACAGTTCAAAAAAGACTTTTGGGATTCACCGAACAGTTTTTACCTTCAGGCAGTCTTGACTCAGAGCCAACAGTGTAACAAACGAAGCAGTCAGAGAGAATTGATGCATTGGGATCTCTCACATCTCCCAATTCAATCAAAAGAAGCATTTCAAAGAAACAGAAAGATTATTGTTAGATCCAGCAACATCAGCAACTTACACCTCAGGGTAAAAATTACTGGGCTGATGCTTGTCTTGGATAGTATCCAATAGAAAGGCCAAGAGGTAGTCCTCCAGCCAGATCTCCATTTCCTCACAATGCTTCACATGATTCTTAACATGTTAATCAGCTATCATCTGCTATATTATTTCAAGAGTCAGAAGCATCAGTGTAAAAAATAGAAAGGGACAGACAAATTGGCATTGTGAAAAGTACAATTTTAGATGCAAAATAATGCAGATTTTTTTTAACTATAATTCCATTGTAATTGTAGCTGCCCTCATGGAGTTGTGTTAGGTGTGTCAAAAGTGAGTGGTGAAATTAAGGTCGTAATCATTAGTTGCAGGTCGGGAGATGGGAAAGTCGGATTGTACGATGATTTGTACGATCGGATCTTTGCGTCTATGGCCAACTTTAAACCTGCCGAGGTCAAAGGTTTAAAGGTCACTTTAACATTTGAAGATGTTTTTAGCCTTCATGATTTTAAGGTTTTTTTGGTGGTTTGCTGACGAAAACTCAATCAATTCGAGGTATTCAAGTTTTTTTTCTCCGACAATCCAATCAATAAAAGTATTTGAGTTTTCCCCTCGATTGCATTCCATCAGGTTTTTTACATTTGGGTTTTTTCATAAATAAGCAATCATTCGAGTTGTAAATTTATTCGAGGTAGAAAAAAAAAATCACACAAACCTCACAAACTTGACCTTTGATAAATAACCCCCTGAATCTACTAAAAAAAAAATGTAATCATGAAATAAACCCAATAGTATTGTTTTGCCTCCAATAGGGATTGCAGTAATTATATCTTAGTTGGTATCAAGTACAAGGGACTGTTTCATTAGTACAGAGAAAAAGGAATTCATTTTTTAGAATTTTAATCATTTGATTAAAATGGAGTATATGGGAGACGGCCTTCCCTTAATTCCGGGCTATAATGGGTTTCTGGATAATTGATCCCATGCCTGTACTTTTATTGGGGCTTTTTACCTCTTACTCACAAGCCCAAATGGACCACAACTAAGCAGCCCTTGTGGCTACTTCCATAATCGGTTTGCAAGCATCACACCCTCTTTTTAATAAAGAAAAACACCCACAATATCCATACCAGTATCCCTTAAATCCTATTGGAATCATCCCAGTATAGAACCCATTCTTTGCTCGGAATCCTGGCCTGAGTTGCATTTAATTGCCCATCTAGCTCCCTCTGTTTGCCATCTCCAATAAACAGTAAGTGTCTCACTGAAAAATACATGAGCTCCGAGGACTGAGTTTGAACTGAAGTGCTGAAACTGACTTCTGTTACTTTCCCTGATAAAGTATTTTTTATTCTGTATTTTTTTACAGCACATTTGCTGCAGGCCATTTCTGTAGTAAGGCAAGCTGTGTTATTTATTTCCTGAATTGTAATTATATGGCACTGCTTGTAAAATCACTACAGAAGTGCACTCGTGAGTGAAATATACAACAGCCAACAGAATGGAAGTTTGGAAGAAGTGCAATGGATGTCTTTCTCTCTCTCTCTTTTTTTTTAATTTAGCTAAAATGTTACTTTTTTATTGGTTCCAAGCACAATGCCTCGGAACAAATTCATATTTATAAAGGTTCAGATTCAGAGATTGTTTATTTAATTTAAGACATATTTCTCCAGTGTTGACGCAGGTGAATATATATTCGGGGACGTTTATTACACACAGATGCAGAAAGAAACCCTTTAGCGCCTGTGTCACATGAGCCCATGAGAAATGGTTTTGGGAGAGCCTTAAATTGTAATGAGATATTTTGGTTAAGTACCAGTTCATGAAATGCAATTAACAGCCTTGTTTTGCTGTTATTGCCTGAAAAGTTGTCGTTGCCTGAAAATATACTAGGTCGTTAGAGCTTTGCTAAATCTCTGTAATGGGGTAGAAGAACACAATGTCCACAATTATAACATGCTATATATACTCATAATTAAAATGAAGTATATAAAGTTTAGGCTTAAATAAAATATACAATTCATGGAACCTTTACAACTCGACAATTAATTATATTTTCCCTCTTTTCCAATTGCCTTGATTTTTTTTTTTTGTAGACTGTAGATAATATTTCAAGCCCATCAAACTATGAAACAGTCCAGATTGTAATTCTGTCGCTATAATAGGTGATAACCTTTCAGACAGAACCATAACAAATCCATCAGTTCATTAGTTTGAAACATGTGCTTTTTTTTAAGGTTTTCAGAGACAATCTCAACATGACCTTTCAAGCCCAAGAGACCTCACCTCTAACATTACATAGATAAATACTATCAAATTGGCGAGAACTGAGAGGCAAAACAAATTACGTTGGAATAAAAATAACGGGGGACTTTACATTAATTAAGACAGATACAGTAAATGCGTGACATTCAAAGAGGTGGCTTTATTTAGATTTAGAAAACAGTACAGGTATGGGACTTGTTATCCAAGTTTTCCAGGTAATGGATCTTTCCATAAATTGGGTCTTAATACTTTGTCTATTAGAAAATCATTTAAACATTAAATAAACCCAATAGGCTGGTTTTGCTTCCAATAAAGATTAATTGTATCTTAGTTTGGATCAAGTACAAGGTACTGTTTTATTATTACAGAGAAAAAGAAAATCATTTTTAAAAATGTGGATATTTGAATAAAATAGAGTCTATGCGATATGGCCTTTCTGTAATTTGATGCTTTATGGATAATAGATTTCTGAAAAATGGATCCCATGCCTGTTTATTACAGAGCACCAAAGTAGTGATGAGTGAAATTTTTCACCAAGTTTCACCGCAAAAATGATGCCCATATACTCCAATGGGTGAAAAAAATTGTCATGCATCAAAACAAATTGTCGCCCATAGACTTTAATGCATTTCGGCAAATTTTTGGCGAAACAGGTCAGATTCGCCCATCACTAGAGTGTGTTTTTGATTTAAAATCCTTATTTATCTTATTTAGCATGGCGATTTACAAACAATTTTCATATCTCTGAAGTTTTAAGTTTTTTTTTTTTGAAATGCAGCAATATGATTTGTGGTGCTCCATGATATCAGGCCTGGATTTACATATAGGGCGTCCCTAGGCCAGCACTGCTTATCACCCCCTGTTCCCCTTCCTCTGTGCCCACACACATGTACAATTCCAATAACATCGGATCCTCAGCACTGGGGATTGGAGAGCAGGAAACTTAAAGAACTAGAAAATCTACCACTGTCTCCAGTGCTTGGAACTCATTCAGATGTGGCTGGGCAGTATGCCACCCCTAAAATTCTTCTGCCCTAGGCATGGGCCATTGTGACCTTCCCACAAATCCATGTCTGCATGATAAACTCTTTCTATTGGACGTTAATGCCGCAGACAGAACATCACACTGTAGCATGTCTTTGGACTGAAGTGCTCTTGGATGCTAAACAAGTTTATCTAGATCTAGGTCTATCAGTGTTGGTGCTGTCATTTGGTTTCCTATTTTCCATTATGGATAAAATATACTGTATACTTCCATATTTCTTTTTTTGGAGATATTAGTGTTTTAACTAAATTTTAGCCAAGTTTTCATACATTTTTGCCAAAGTGAAAGGGTCAGATTTGCCCATCACTATTGAACATATTTAGAGAAGTGTTCATTGAGGGTTTGTAGTGGATTTCTGTGGATTCTATGGAGGATGAGTCCTTCTGGCGAGTTTTGGTTGTACTCACAGGAGACAAGAAAGGGCGAAGAAGGAACAGGATCAAGAACAGGGTGACGAGTGTAAAGAACCAAGGTCAAGTAGAAGAGGGACATAGAGGGCAAAATGAAATAGGATCTAGAACAGTGCAGCTGAAGATAGATTGGAACAGTACAGAGCAGATGAACAATGAGGAATAGGCTTAGCAGGAAAGAACGGTGTGAGTGAATCTGGAACAGGACTGGAATAGGACACAGAAGTAAGACTGGAGCAGGAGTAAACAAGGGCAAGGCTAAGAAGTAGATTAGGTGCAGGGAGCCAGAACAGAACTAGAGTAGGAGCAAGAAGAGATAGGGGCCAATGCTCAGGCACCAGCTGTGAGGTGGGCTGGGCTTTTATATGGTAGAGTCAGCTCTGCTGACCCAACTCAACCAATAAGGCTGTTGGGGTGATGTAATGAAAACAGGGAAACAGGTGGAAGGGAAGTGAGCATGGATGCTTTCCCAGTTCAGTGGTTAAGGTGAGCAGCCTAAGGTTAAAGGGGAACTATAGTGAAAATGAAAATTTATTATAAGTTTCAGCATACCGAAATGAGATGTTTTCTAAATATAATCATTTAAAAATGTCTGCAACTTTTCTGAAATAATCAAGTTTTTCTTCACTGTCCTTCTCTCACCATTTGTTTCTCTTCATTCTCCTTTTGCCTAGGCCCTTGAAGATGTATGAGAGTTCACATCATGTCTCTCTACATGCAGGATTTGTGCAAAAGGCAGTTATTTTGTTAGATTTTGTTTGTACTGGAATCAGTTATTTGAGTGAGCTCTAATTCATCTGCTAGGAAAGGAAGCCCACCTATAAGATATATCGGATCTAACTGTCAATGAATATCTGACACCCAACTGCTGCATGAAGACAGAATGAAGAGAAACAGATGCTGAGAGAGGAATAGTGAGGATTAGTGATGGGCGAATTTATTCGACAGGCGCGAATTCGCGGTGAATTTGCGCGTTTTGCCGCCAGCGAATAAATTCCCGAAACACCCGTGAAAATTTGCGGCAAAAATTCGCTGGCGTCAAAAAAATGTTTTCGAAAAAACGGACGCCGGCGTCAAAAACGGGCGCTGGCGCCATTTTGCAAATTTTTTGCCGTTTCGCGAATTTCGCACGAAATTCACGAATTTTCCGGCAAAACGAAACGACCCAAATTCGCCCATCACTAGTGAGGATAAACTTGATTATTTCAGAAATGATGCCGAATATTTAATTGATAGTATTTAGAAAGTTTCTTATTTCAGTATGAGGAAGCTTATATTAAGTTAAAATGTTTGTGCTAGGTCCCTTTTAAGGTTCAAGCCTTACAGGTTCTCACTGGGGTCGGTGAAGGATTATGTACAGCTTTGATGACATATCATAACTAATGAATCCATGTACATGTGTAAGACTAGGGGCTAGTTTAGACAGACCTTCCTTTTGTCCCATGACTTGAGCTGTCCAGACTGACATGAAAAGTGTCACAGATCCCTCTAATTCTGTTCCAATTAGTTTGTTTTGTTTTAAAATCCATCCGTCAAACAGATCAGTGCTATGTGTCTATCCATATAAAATGTCATAAATCATCTAAGCTAATATATTATTGATAATATATTGTATTTGACACTGGAAAATGATCATGCTACACCTCCTGGCTTGTCAAAAATCTTCAAATATGTCTTCTTACTGGGGTATACTATGCCTTAGCCTCTGAGGTTGCTATCTTTACATTTAATGATATTTTTTAAGAAAAATACGATTCTGTAAAAATGTATTAGTTACTGTTTGAATAGATAACTGACTGTTTATTTGCATTTTTGCATATAACTTGGACATATTTAAGAGGCAAACTCACTAGATGACAAGAGAATGTATTATATTATAGAGAGCATTACAGACACTGCTCATCATTTATATTAGTCCATCCGCAATGGAGTTTACAATCTAAGGTCCCAAGACCAAAAAATACAGTATGTCTCTGCTGTGCCACTGTAGAAATACAGGTATAAGATCCATTATCAGGAAACCCATTATCCAGAAAGCTTAGAGTTAAGGAAAGGCCATCTCCCATAGACTCCATTTTATCCAAATAATCCAATTTTTTGAAAATGATTTCCTATTTCTCTGTAATCCCAACTAAGATATAATTAATCCTTATTAGAAGCAAAACCAGCCTATTGGGTGTATTTCATGTTTACATTGTTTTATAGTTGACTTAAGATATGAAGATCCAAATTAAAGAAAGATCTGTTATCTGGAAAACCTAAGGTCCCAAACATTGTTGGTTACAGGTCCCATACAACCATTCTGAACCTCATGTTTAAATGCAAATATAAAATAAAATATATATAAGTAGTAGATCCTTTTTTCACCCAGGGATGCATCACATCATACTTTTTAGATCTATTTAAGGGAGACTAAATGGAAGATAACCCCCTACTTATACATAAAGAACATTTTTCATTGAAAACATTCACCTTGCGACCCATGTATTATTCCTGATCAATGATCAATGGTCAATGGTCAATGACACTATTTGCATGGAAAAATCAATTCCCTATATCTTTTAAAGTAGACCATGAAAAATACATGTAGCAACATAAGAATTTCTTTTGTAAGAGAGTATTTTCCAGTTGAACGTATCAACGGGAAGCATCTGTTTGTTCCAGATTTAAAATGAGCTCTTACTGTGGAGAGTGTCTGGATCATTGTGTATTCTTAATCAGACATATAAGGGGCAAATTTATTAAAGGGTGAAGTGGCAAACGCTAGCGACTTTTCACGAGAAATTACATCCGCAGGGACATTGCTAATTCACTAAAAGGCGCAGGCAACAATTTGCTGGTGAAAGAGACTGTCGCTAGTGTTCGTTCGTACTCTATCGCCAGGTGACTTTTCGCTCAGGTGAATGGTCCACAAATTCATTAAAGTGCGGATTTTACTGAACGTTTTCGCTTTCGCCAGAGTTGACTTCTCCACCTCAGACCAGACGAACTGCTAAAATGAAGCTAGATCTTCCTCAATCTTCTGTCACTTGCCAAAAATGTGTGCCGAAAATGCAATGCTGGCGACTTTTCCTTATTTTAAGCGGAATTGCCTGCAAAAGTCCTAACTTTTTTTGGGTTAACATTTTACCCCAGACATTTGAGGGCCATGGAACATTCCTTTTACAGTGGGTTAATGTCTAGGGCATTAGAGGATCTCTTTTGTCTTTATTAAGGTTCCTTGGTAGCGAATTTGTCCTGTTTTGCTTTGACATGAACTTCGCGAATTTCCCATGAAATTCTGAAACTGGCATAAAATTTGCAAAACATCTCTGGTGTCAAAACGGGCGCTGGCGTCTAAGTTAACGCTGGTGCCCATCAAAGTCAACGGGCGTCCATTTATCGTCACCGGTGCCTGTCGGGACTGTTGCCACCGGCGGAAAAACTTTGTCAGCGCCAAAACGGGCAAATTTGCCAAGAATTTGCACCTGCCGAATAAATTCACCCATCACTATTCCTTGGACATTTGTAATAAAAAGTGGCCACGTCAAGCATTTGCACCAACATCTCTAATAAAGACGTCCATACGACTTTAATGTACCCGCCCTATTCAAATTGACCTAAGCGTAAGATCACTATCGATTTTTGGCTAGGCATAAATGAACACTAGCGAATCTTCGGTATGAAATTCTCACACTGCAGAAGTATCAATAGTGAAAAGTCATCAGCGTTCATTGCCCAGGACTAACATTTTAGTATATTAGCATCATGGTAACGAATTTGCTATTGGTGAAGTGGTGCAAAGTGTACAAAGCGGTCGATGCCGAGAATTCACTCTTTAATAAATGTGCCCCATAGAATGCAGACGCCCACATACAGTATACATCATTCAGCATGCCTAGGTGCTGTCCTGAATATTTATTTCAGAATAGTGCCAGAAGAATGGCTCCAGACTCTCAGAATCTATATATAAAATTTGCAAAAAACTAACATGACCAGATCCCCAGAAAGGATCAAAATTAAATTGTGCAATAATGAACATTTTAATATTTAAGTCCTGCCAGAGTAGATATATTCTTCTATCAATTTATGTCAAAAATGTAGAAAATATATTTCTGGCTTCTGATTTACAGCTACCCGTGCCTAAATGATTAAACTCAACTGGGAAGGGAAAAAAAAGGTGTGCCGCCTAAATCATAGTGAAACAATAACAATTATCATGTGTTTCTACCTGAACATGATATCCAAAGAATAAGGACAGAGAAGAAATCCGCATTTGACGATAAATATATCTCAACAAGATTTTATAAATAAATTCCATCAAATTGCATGTTAGGAAGGTCAAATGTAACCATGGTAACCAGATAATGGCAGTATATTGTTAGAAGTCCCACAGGGCTGTTTTTAACACTGAATTTGAACCTTTAGCACTACAAATGTATTATTGAAATACACTCCATGTTGGAATGAAAGCCGTGCCTGATACAGGTTTTGGTTCTCAAACTATATGGGAGCTATAAGTACAGTGTTGGACTGGGACACCAGGGGCCGACCCAAAAACTGTAGACCAGGGGCCAACTCTCAGTACTATTATTCTTCCTCTCCTCACTCAACCTCTATTCTCCTAGTCTCTTTTCTTTACATACTATAATAATCTATTATAATAATAAATCATTCCATCTATTTAGACTCTTTGTTCTCATAGAAATAGGTAATGACCATGAAATAGGCCAAATGTTTAGCAGTACAAGGGACCACTGACACCTGGGCCCAGCGAGAGTTTTCCTGGTATCCTGGAGGGCCAGTCAAACACTGTATAGGTATTTTTTTCATAGAGGCAATGAACAGACTGGCAGGCATTCTAGTTCCAAGGGTTGGGTCTTTTTTTTTTTTGTAAGAGAATAATTTAGGATAATGAAGATTTGGGGCAGATTTAGTTAAGGAAGAATTGTCACCAGCGACCACTTCGCACACATCGCACCACTTTGCCAGGTGCAAATTCGCTACCACTACACTAATTCACTATTATGCGAAGTTGCGCCCTAAGCGCTGAACGTTGGCAAGTTGTGACTCTTCGCTTTACTTCGGCAATCCAAGCATTTCATAGCGAAGATGCGCTAGTGCTCATTTGTGCCTAGTGAAAATTCATAGTCATCTTGTGCTTAGGTCAATTTGCATACAGCGGGTGATTTAAAGTTGTATGGACGTCTTTATTATAAATGTTGGTGCAAATGCTTAAAGTTACCACTTTTTCAAATACATGTCCAGGGAACCTTAATAAAGACAAGAGAGTTAATATAATGCCCTACACATGAGCCCACTGTAAAATAAATGTTCCATATGTTATGAAATGTCTGGAGAAAACCGGTGTGAATGAATGCTAGTGATGGTCCCATTCACTAGCGAATTGGCGTCTGCGCCTGTTATTTAATTGGCCATGTCCCTGCGGGTGGCAACACTAGCGTTAGCCATAGCCGCTTCGCCCTTCAGTAAATCTGCCCCTAATAGAGAAATACCATGCAATGGTTATTTACAGTAAAGGTGGGGGTATAAAAGAAGACTTAGAGTCACCTTTTCAGATGTAGGGGAAAGACCTGCAACAGGACTTCATCTCCAAATATAATCATTAGAACAATATAATGCACACTTCAATTTACTAGTGTGCCTTTAATGATTGAAAGGATTTTTTTAACATTTCAAAATCAAAGGGAAGCACACTAATAAAAGTGCTATATGCTATGATCTAGCTTGCATTTGGCCCTTGAGGATCGAGCCTGAACCACCCTTATGTGTGCGGTTTCAGAGAATCCAGATTTTATTTTGCACATAGCATCAGTATTAAATCAGTAAAAATAACACAGTGTTCTAAAGAAAAACAAAATTACTTTTTTCCCGAAGTTAACTCCACATTAACTCATTTAAATAAATGCAGAGCCTTTATATAAAAGAATTAGAGTTTGGTATAGTTTTCAATGAAAATGCCATTGTACTGTATGTACATCATTCTGGTGTGAATAATGGGGAATATGCCATTCTAATAAGGCAAGAAAAAATCTGCAGTGGGTAATGTTTAGTGATGGCGAATTTATTCGCCGGGCGAGAATTTGCGGCGAATTTGGGCGATTCGCGAAACGCCCGCGAAAAATCGTGGGCATCAAAAAAAACAAGCCGCCGGTGCCGTTTCGCGAATTTTTCGCAGTTTCATGAATTTCGCTGGAAATTCGCAAATTTTTCTGTGAAGCAGCGCAAATTCGCCTATCACTAGTAATTTTATTACTTTTCTATATTTATACAGCAGTGATATATTGCACAGTGCTTATAGTGATTGTTCATCATACACATTAATCACTGACCCAGGGGACCACAGTCAGTTTCAGAAAGTGTCAGTTCACTTGCCCCTCCAACGCTACATGGCAAGTGCATTGATATCTTCTGAAAATGACTATGGGTCAGTTTCAGAAAGTATCAATTCACACAAACAACAAACAGCAAGAACATGCAAATTCTATGCAAGTGGTGCCATGGTTTGAATTGAAACTAGGACCCTGGTGCTGCTAGAAAGTATTGCTAAAAACTAGTGATGGGCGAATCTGTGCCGAAAAAATCGGCGAGTTTACAGCGAAAGTGCCGAAAAGGCGAAAAATTACCAAAACGTATTGAAGTCAATGGGTGTTAAAATAATTTAGACCTGAGTCAGTTTTGACAATTTTTGTACGAGTGATTATTTGGTTCAAATGCATTAAAGTCAACGGGTATACCAGGCAATTATTTTTTGATGCGGCGGGTTTGTCGCCGGTGAATTGTTGCAGCAGTTGCGGGAATCAATTTGCGTTCGTCGAAAAGCGGAAATTTGCAGCAAATTTGTGTCTGGCGAATATATTCTACTACTATCACTACTAAAAACATGTCTTCCAGGAATGACTTAACAGCACCATATACAATTTTATTATCCACTGCATGTTTTTCAGTATGGTTACCCTGCATTAAAAGATTAGAGCACATCCTTAACAAACCAAACATTTCGCAGCCTTTTACACAGTAACAGAGGATTCATCCACCTCCAGTACAGCAAATAGGAAAGAGATTTCAGGCACACAAGGCATGTAGTTGCAGGGAAAACCCCTTGCCTTTTTAATATAGTGCACTTCCGCATTAGGGCAGGACTCTGTGGACGATTCCGCCGTGATCTGACCCAATGAGCAAAAAACGGATTTACAGGCACACAAGGCATGTAGTTGCAGCGAAAATCCTTTTTAATAAGGGCAGGACTCCACAGGCGATTCCGCCGCTATCCGTTGCGCTGCGCAAAAACGCAGCCGTCATGTTGGATGCAAAGAAAATAAGGTAAGTAATGCTATTGTCAGATTGTGTCGCATTGTTGATGCGACGCAACACGACTGTCGGATGCAGATGCAGCATGCAGCGTCTGCATCTGACAGTCGTGTTGCATCAATGCTGCAACATGATCCGGCAATAGAATTACTTACCTTATTTCTGTTGCATCCGTCGTGACGCCTGCGTTTTTGTGCACCGCGACGGATCGCGGCGGAATCATCCGTGGAGTCCTGCCCTTATTAAAAAGGCATGGGTTTTCGCTGCAACTACATGCCTTGTGTGCATGTAATCTCTTTCCTAGTTACCCTGCATTAAATCCACACTTGCATTAGTATTAGTGTGAGGTCTTTTTCTAGCTCACTCAGGCTGAGAGTAGTGAGCAAAGAAGGTAGAACCTCCACCAAGGAGAACAGAAAGGTTGGTACCCCAGGCATCACCCGCCAATGTAGAGATTCGAGTGGATAGGCTCAAGCATAGAAAGAACCCAAGGAAGCACCATTGTGAAGCCATAGTATTCTGGGTGCTGGACACTTGCTAGTAAGTACTACCTCTGGCTGGTAATGATGCCCTGCCTGTGCTTAATACCATTAAGGGAAGTAACTATTGAAATAATGTAAAGTGACTGTAATGTATCATACTGAATATTGTTGTAAGTTCCAACAAATAAACAGTTAACTGTTGCTTAGAAGAAGTACTGGCTCCTGGACAATTGAAAGATTGGGTGTGTGAAGTCAGTCTATATAGCTTTAACACAACATAGGAGTCCTGTCCTGCATTTGTCCACCACTATAAAAGCCCTATAATGATTCTGCCCTGTCTTTAGAAAATCTTTAGGATTTGAGACTATTAATCACAATCTTCCAGCAGAAATTTACAGTAAGCAATGGTAGATGTAGAAATCCCTTAGAGCTGTATCCATTCAAAGGCACTGAGGCTAAATACAGCCCTGAGGATAACGTACAGTGGAGAGGAGCCGTTTCAAATGATCTGGTGCTCTGCCAGCTTGGAACAAAATGCTACACGCTCGAAAAATCCTTCACAAGATAATGCAATAACAGTCGTAATTAAACTAGAATTCCATGCTTCATGCTTTGGAATGTTGCCACAGGTTTTGATGCAAAATTCTCATATTTCTCATACCGATGCCTGTTTTTTAAACGTGTAATATCTCAGGCCAAAGAATGTGATATTTGAAATATAAAAACAGCATTAATTTTGAGCTTTAAATGAGAATGGGGCTCCCAATAGAGTCCGATTTCCGGAAAATACTTTACTGAGGATAGTTCATTGTGTGATAAGTAGCAGAACATGTTTTAAAGGGAAAATACAAGTGACCTAAAGAAGGGTTTATTTTCCATTTATTTTCCTTTAAATAAACCGTAAACTATGAGGCCGTGGCTAAATGGGCACAGAACATTCCCTGTCTGCATGAAACGCATGAAAGACACAACATGTAAACACAGCATGTTTTCCATTCAAGAATTTCTTCTCAGGAGCACCAGAAAAACTAGTGCTCCTTGTTTTCATGCAATACGATCCTCAGGCTTCAGGTGATTCCCGAAGAAAAGAAAAAAAAATCACATAAGTTGACCCAAACTACAAGAGTGCCAAATTGAGCTCTATTATATACAATTTTTGTGTGCTCCCATTTCAGGCACATCTTTCCTCACTGAGCTATTTCACTGCCCAGACTTGAGTTGATTTCAGAATGGTGATATAACAAACATTATTTTAGCTTACTCTGTAAGAAAGAAGTGAGAAAGAAGCTCACGTTTGCTTTTGTTGCCTAGATAGTTGAAGAGGAAGAGTAGTCAAATCCAGGCAAAGGTCAGTTCAGGCAGCAAGGTTCTTAGTCAATATAACAGGCCAAAGTCAATAACAGGAATCAAGGTCAGAAGAAGTATATCACACCCAGGAACACAATAAGTTGAACCTATAATTGGGCAAGGTCTGCAAGGCTCTAGCGTCTTATAGACAAATTTTCAAAAACCAGCGTGATGAAGTCATGCGTGACGTGCTGACATTGCGCGTTGATGCTGCATGTTTTAACGTGCGGGTGTCATGATGCTGTGCATGTTTTGATGCATTGGCATCAGAGCATGCCACATGGATATCCTGGGCACCACCATCTTGCCCATGTCGCCAGAGCGGACCGGAGCGCTGACTGACTTCCCTTACAGTCACTTGGGGTGGAAAGTATTGCCAATAAGTTAGGAGGCATTATGTGGAGGAGAACATCCTTTCCAGAGGGACCAGCATCTCACCACCCACTAGTGATGGCCTTTTCTCCCATTTACCGCAAAAATCGAAAAACGGCAAAAGATTTGCAAAAATGCATTGAAGTCAATGGGCATCAAAATTATTTTGATGCATGTCAATTTTTATATACGCGCCTATTTTGTCCAAATGCATTAAAGTGATACAGACACTAAAAAATTATTATTCAAAATATTTAATGTACATTAAAAGTTACCTATAGTTCATGTTGATCGTTTTCCACTCATAGGTCTTCTTTTGTAAGTAATTGTCACTTGAAGTTCCTAAACCTGACTGTTTTGCAAACATGACTGTCCCTTCTCAGCCTATCAGTAAGAGTTTCTAATACTAACAGACTACTGAAGAGGAACATGGGGGATCAGATGGGAAATGTAAAAGCATCTGTAAATACTTTCATGGCAAAATTATAGATAGCATGTAAAAAAGGTTTAATATTTGGGGGCAGATTCACTAAAGGGCGAAGTGGCTAATGCTAGCAACTTCTTGCCAGCGATACTATACGCAGCAACATCGCCAATTCACTAACATGCGCAGGCGCCAATTCGCTAGCGAAAGAGACCGTCGGTTGCGTTCGTTCGCAAATTTATCGCCAGACGACTTTTCGCTCTGGCAAAAGGTTAATTAAGTAAAGTGCGTATTTTACTAAACGTTACCTCTTTCGCCATAGTTGACTTTGCCACCTCAGACCTCAATCTTCTGTCACTTACATCATATCATGTGTGCTGAAAATGCATTAAAGTTCCAAAAACGCTGGCGACTTTTCCTTTTTTTAAGCGGAATTGCCTGCAAAAGTCCTGACTTAAACTTCTTTTGGGTAACCAGTTTTCTCCAGACATTTCATAACATATGGAACATTCATTTTACAGTGGGCTCATGTGTAGGGTATTATATCAATTCCCTTGTTTTTATTAAGGTTCCCTGGACATTTGTGAGAAAAAATGGTAACTTCCAGCATTTGCACCAACATTTATATAAAGACCTCCATACAACTTTAAATTACCCGTCCTATGCAAATTGACCTTAGAGCAAGATCACTAGCGAATTTTCACTAGGCACAAGCGAAAGCTAGCGCATCTTCACTATGAAATGCTTGCACTGCCAAAGTAACGCTAGTGAAAAGTCACCAGCGTTTGCCCCCCAGGACGCAACTTTGCATATTATTGAATTAGCGTAGTGGTAGAATATTGGTGCGAGGTGTGCGAAATGGTCGGTGGTGACAATTCGCCCTTTAGTGAATCTGCCCCTTGCTGTCAGTATCTCTTTATAGTCAATGGTCGTCCGAATAATGTTTTATGCACGTGACTATTCTGATGCAGAATTTTTTTTTTGACGTGGCGAATTGACGCTGGTGGATTTTCGCTGCAGTTTCATGAATTTATTCGCTGGCGGCAAAACGTGGAAATTTGACGCAAATTTGCGCCTGGTGAATTTATGTGCCCATCACTACCACCCACCCTTATAAATAAGTATTATGTAACAGGTTCATTGCATGTGACATCTAGTGGGATAGGTAACAGAATGCTTGACAAGGCCCGGGTAAAAATTGCAATCAGACTGGTGTGGTTCTATTTGAGTATTTATTGGTCTGGATGCTGGGAGAGATAGGTTTTAGTTGCAAGTTCTACATGCTCTTCCATGCAGTGGTGTAGGATGGCTGGCATGGCAGGTAGACAATATAGTATGTAAGTTTGTTCAGATCTTATTAGAAAGGTACTAGGACTCGGAAAGGCAAAGGGGCAGATTTACTAAAGGGCAAAGTTACTAACACTGGCGAACCGGTTTTAGACACTTCGCCGTTTTACTAACGGGCGCAGCTAGCAAAAGAGACAGACGCTAACACTCATTCACACTATATTGCCAGGCGAATTTTTCACTCCGGCGAATGGACGTTACTCCGCAAATTCACTAAGATGCGGATTTTACTGAACGTTACCTCTTTCGCCAGACTTGCCTTCGCCAGCTCAGACCAGGCAAAGTGCATTGGAGTGCATCGATCTTCCTCAATGTTTAACGCCGACATTTTCCATTTTTTCCTTTTTTCTTGCGTGATAGCCTACAAAAGTCCTTGAAAAATTTTTTTGGGGGTAACTGAGTTCCATTTTCTAACATTTTCTAACATTTTATAACAACTGTAATGTCTTTATTAAGTTTTCCCTGGACTTGTGTAATGTAATGTATTTGCTGCAACATATACGTTCATTCAACTTTACAATTTCCCGACATATGCAAATTAGCCTGAACGAAGACCTCTAACGAAGTTCTGCTAGGCATAATTGAATGGTAGTGCATCTTCGCTTTGACTGCTGAAGTAACGGTAGAGAAAATTCGCCAGCGTTCGGCACCCTAGAAGCAACTTCGGATTTTAGTAAATTAGCATTGTCTGAGCGAATTTTCGCCTTGCGAAGTGTAGCGATGGGTGTGCAGCCGTCGCTGACGAATTTTCGCCGGTTAGTGAATCTGTCCAAAAGTTTGCAGACAAGAAGTCACGAACCATTCAGAAACCAGGAGATCAAACACAAGAATACCTAAAAATATCACTTCCAAGTTATTTTGCACCACTTTGTGCTTGTTGTTCTGTTCATAAATAGCAGGAAGAACCGGAAACATGATATATGCAGAAAAAGAAACCGATAAACTCCAAAAACAAGTTAAAAAACATTTATGGTCATTTTCCTTTTAGAAGAACAATAATGTTCCTTTTTTGGGGATTCTGCCAGAATGATTGAATTCATCAAGAATAATGCTTCAGATAACAGCAAGAGAGGCTTTTCAAAGGCATTTATAACACTTTGATAAGAACTCGGCCACAGTTCCAGGCTTGTTGTGATACTGCAGATATATTTGCTAACATATCATATTATATTAATCAGCTCTACAGTTCAAAGATAAGTACAAAAGACCAACCCAAATCCAAACAGAAATATGTTGTCAAATTAGAAATATCTATGTGTTTTCAAGATAAGTGTTTTTTTATGAGAATAATGAGAATTCCGCTATCAATTATTTTCTGGTTCTTTCAGTAGGAAAAACAAACAAACAAATCAAAACACTTGTACAATTACACTCAACAGAGGGCATGGCACATTAAGACATCCAGTATATAGTTCATTTCAGTTGAAAAAAGACAACTGTCCATTGATTTCGACCTCTGAAATGAACCCCCGTTGCATATACTGTACACACACACACATACACACATACACATTATATACGCAAAACTAACTGTAGTTCTTGAGATAACTGTAGCCAATTGAATATTATGCCTCTCCCATAAGTCATCCAAGTCAGCACAAACCATATTTATTTCACTCATATTGAAAAGTGTATACTGCCCCTCTAATGGGGGATCTGCCATCATCAACATCACAAGAGAAAACGTGATTGCATCGTTTTTTTCCAATCATGATCTTATTTTTTACCGCAATTAATCAAGGAAAAAGACCCTATTTGGCATATTTATCAAAATGTACACATTTGGGTTGCGTGTGTTTTATGAATAATCTAAAATGGTTAATGACTAAGGGGCAAATTCACTAAGCAGTGAAAATGCGCTAGCGACGCCTTCGCCAGACGAAGTTTCGCCAGGGCGCCGCTAATTCACTAAAATCCGAAGTTGCGCTCAGGGAGGGGAACGGTAGCGAATTTGCACTAGCGCTAATTCGTCAAGCAAAGCGAAGTTACGCTAGCGATGCCTAATTTGCATACAGCGCCAAGTTAAAGTACAATGGACGTATATGTAGCAGCAAATACATTACACTACACAAGCCTGGGAAAGCTTCATAAAAAAAAATAGAGTTGTTATATTGCCCTATACATGTGCCCACTGTATAGTTTAGGTGCCATATGTTAGGAAATGTAGGGGGCAAGGAGGGTACCCCCAAAAAAATTTACAATCTTTTTCAGCCTATCACCCTTAAAAAAGGAAAAAAAGCCAGCGTTTTTTGGGACTATTTTTTCAACTATTTTTGAAGCAAGCCCTATCTACTCTATTGCACTTCGCCTGGTCTGAGGTGGCGAAGGCAAGTCTGGCGCAAGAGGTAGCGTTCAGTAAAATGCGCAAATTAGTGAATTAGCGTAGTAACATTGACCTTTTGCCAAAGCGCAGCTTCGCCTGGCGTAAGGGTACGAAGTAGCTCTAGAGTAGGTCCATTTTGCTAGCGAATTTACGCCAGCGCCCGTTAGTAAATCGGCGAAGTAATGAAATGACGTCACGCTGGTGAATTTGCGCTAGCGTTAGCCACTTCGCGCTTTAGTGAATTTGCCCCTAAGAACCTTCAAAAAATTGAATCATATTGTTATATTCATTTTCAATGAATTGAGAATAAGAAAATGCAACTAGCCTATTATCTTTTAAATGAAATTTGCTCGCTGTCAACTTGCTTGAATGCTGAAGGTAGGTTTTACGTGGCGTCATTTTGATTTTTTTTTTTTTTATACCAGTTTTGCACAAATTATGGCAAATTTGTGATCATGATTGTCATAAATCTAGTAAATATAATAAAGCATCTAAACGGAAAAGCACATGGAGAATACTTTAGTACGGTGGTCCTTGGTCCTCAGCCTCGTCTAGAGCCTCGAGGTAGAGCCACTTATTCACCTTGTTATAATAACTACTGTATGTTTCCTTGTAGGAAATGATGGCACATTATTTAGGGGGACGTAATGGAGAGCCAATTTAGATGACAAAGGAATGACTAGTTCAATGGGGTTGCCAACATGTTAGGCACTAACCAATGAATTCAATTTCAAACTTTCTTCCAGAGGCCAGTGCTCTTTTTTGCAAAAAAAACTTTCAACAGAGCATCTCACCTGTTATTCAGGGGTCCCATGCAAAGAATTATAAAAAAAACTGTGAATTAACTCTATTGCATAAGTGCAAGTCTATGGGGCATATTCACTTAAGGGTGAAGTGGCTAACGCTAGTTACTTTTCACCAGCGTTACCATCCGCAGCGACATAGCTAATTTGCTAACGAAAGAGACCGTCGCTAGTGTTCGCTCACACTCAATCGCCAGGTGACTTTTCGCTCTGGCAAAAGTCGTTAATCCGCAAATTCAGTAAAGTGCGAATTTTACTGAACGTTACCTCTTTTGCCAGAGTTGACTTTGCCGCCTCAGAACAGGCAAAGTGCTAAAAAGAAGCTTCATCTTCCTCAATCTTCTGTCACTTACATCATATCTTGAGTGACGAAAATGAATTAAACTTCCAAATACGCTGGCGGAATTGGCTGCAAAAGTCCTGACTTTTACTTGGGTAACTGGTTTTCTCCAGACTTTTTATAACATATGGAACATTCATTTTACAGTGGGCTCATGTGTAGGGCACTATATTAACTCTCTTGTCTTTATTAAGGTTCCCTGGACATTTGTAAGAAAAAGTGGTAACTTCAAGCATTTGCACCAACATTTACGATAAAGACGTCCATACAACTTTAAATTAGCTGCCATATGCAAATTGACTTAAGCACAAATCACTAGCGACTTTTCGCTAGGCACAAACGAATGCTAGTGCATCTTCGCTATGATATGCTCGCACTGCCGAATAACACTACTGAAAAGTCGCCAGCATTCAGCGCCTAGGGTGCAACCTTGCATATTAGTGAATTAGCAAAGAGGTAGCAAATACGTGTCTGGCAAAGTGGTGCGATGTGTGCAAAGCGGTCGCTAGTGACAGTTCGCCTTTAGTGAATCTGCCCCTATGTCGGAAAATAATGCGTAGCATGTCTGGGCATTATTGCTACGTTGTTTTTTTCTAAAGAGGTGCTCCTGTTCCTTAGGTTTTCCTTGTCCTTTATTAGACACATGGAGACCCATGCTTTAGTATTAGTATTCTGAATATGACACCACCACGGAAAAGAGAAAAACAATGTCAAACTGGGGTACCTGGGGCCAACTGGAGAACCTGACCTCAGAGGTCCACCACCCTGATCAGCTGCTGCCACCACACACCCACCCCCAGCACTTAAGGTTGCCAACCACCACTGTTATGATGTCTTCTGCTGTCCTGGGGGGCCAGAGTAACCCACGAGAATAGCTTTAACATAAAAGTTTGAGGAGTATCTAATAATAGGAGTGGGATTTGCTAAATTTCATTTTTTAGAGAAGCATATGTAAATTACCTGGTCACAGTATGTACTATCACTATAAGTTCATTGGGACAACTCCCTGCGGCAAAGCAAACTACAGGTTTTCTCACTAATGTAACTATATCTATGTTGCTTTATGTTCTCTGCGTCTATTTGAAGGTCATTTTTATGGAAATTAGAACCATAAATCAATAACTGCGGTTATTACCTGGTTTCCTTTTTCTGTAGTCCCTTGTGAGCTAAAAATCATTGCTGGCAGAAGTTGAGAAATACATGAAATGTATAATGTATTTTTTTTATTTGGAGTCTGTTTCATTTAGATTTTTATTATGGTGATTATTATTTTTTTTTGTATTTTAGTTTTTGCTAGTTAATTCATCAAAAAATTAGATAAAAAATAAGAACATTTCTCCTTTCACAGCTCATTCTATACTTTAAGCATCACACACATCCGCCGCCGGCGACAATTTAACGCACGTCCACTGACTTTAATGCAATTGGATAAAACGGGCACGCGTCAAATTATTGCCGGCGTTGGAATTGATGCCAGCATCAAAATTCGTGTTTTGTACATTTTTCGCCGTTTCGAAAATTTTGCGGAAAACTCAAATTTTTTGCCAAAGCGAAACTGACAAATTCGTCCATCACTACCCAGCATTCCCCATCCAGAATCACTGTAATTAATATCTGCCCTTGGTAGGTGTTACCTTAAGGGCTTAATCTGTACTGCACAGAGTGCGCTTGCTGTGGGTAGGGGCTCAGAGATTTGGTTAGCATTTAGGCATGACTTGGGTGTCCCTTGGAATTTCCCTTCCTTAAACCCTGTAGTTAATATAAGATTTGGGCAGGTGTTACTGTAAAGACTTTCTGGTGACTACTGAACTTGAATGCACTTGCTATGGGTAGGGCTTAAGTACTTTATGCATGGACGCAAGACATGGCACATGGGCATGACTTGGGTCTCCCCTGGCATTCCCCTTCCATGAACACTGTACTGAATATCTGCTTGGTGTTACTATTAGGGCTTTCTGGTGCTTTGAGTGCATTGGTTGTTGGTATAGGCATGATGGCTCTAATGAGTAAAATATTGCATCCTTAAGCACTCCAACACTTGCAGAACATAGCAAATGACCCTAATGTATGGAGAGTGCAATGTTCCGTTCTATAAATAAACATTAGATGTAAATTTAGGGAACAAAGAGAATAACAAGCTCATTAAAAAACAGTACTGATCCAACCAGAAGCTGAACACTTGTATAACATGATAGAATATCCAATGTGCTTATGGAATAACCATCCGTCAATCCTTCTCTAAGTGTGAGCAGTAGTGATGGGCGAATTTATTCGCCAGGCGCGAATTCGCCCATCACTAGTGAGCAGACCCACTGATGACTAGATACATAAAATACATGTACAATAAAAAAACAAAAAAAAGGCAACATCAGACACAACAAGCATCCCATACTTATTAATTCATGCCTGTTGGTTCTAAACAAATGAAGCCACCATGCATTGCTTTCTAATAGGAATTTCTATTATTTTCCTCTCCTCTGCATGGCATTGCATGGTTTGTAAAGCCAATGGTCCTAGCTGAAAAACATTATGATATTAGTGTAAAAATTACGTTTTTAATAAGCAAAGCATAGCCACACACAAATAAGAAAATATTTTATCCTTTAAGGGTCAGGCCATACTGGGCGTTTTGGGGAGATTTGGTCGCCTGGCGACTAATCGCCTCGTTTTTGCGGGGACCAATCTCCTCAAACGCCTTCGTTCACTCTGCGCCGGCTAAAATGAAAATAAACGCTGGTGCTAATCACACGAGGTGATTCGTTTTCCGAAGTCGCCCAAATTGCACCCTAAAGCTCACAAAATTTAAAAGATCTAAAGGGGGTTATGGATTTTCAATTGAATCTTCAAATATAAAAGTCATATACAGTCAATGACAGAATGAAATATGGCCAGATCTTTCAATGGGCATGGACTCATCACTGGTCTATGCGAGCTTCTCTGTGGCCTTTATCTTTGCTTGTGCCCTGAAGGAGCAAGGACAATGACTTCTCACTGGATATTTTTCATTGGGGGAGAAATGAGGATCACAAACTTTTTAATGTTTCTATTGTGAACCCACCTTAGAATATTGACAATTAAACCACCCACCATAATGCCAACAGAAACAACAGGCAACTCCATCAGAAGCAGCAACAAGATGAGAAGATCTCTATGGACAGGTCTAACTCTCTATATTGGATTATTTTGGTTGCAACATTTCTGAAGCTACGCAGAGAACGCTCTTGAACATCACTCCCCATGCCTAATAATATTATTCAGTTTGGATCCTATCTTTTCACTTTTATCTGCTGCAGAAAGAGAGAGAAACAGAGAGAGTCCATAAAGAATAAATTGTGCTGATACGTTAAAGTGAGAAAGAAGAAGTCTTAGGAAATCCATCATTCGATGCATACTGGAACACGCTTTGTTCTTTTGTTAAAGTTGCTTTGAACATAGACTTCTCTGAAGGAAAACAGTCTTATTAACAGAAAGTAACGAAAGGATAAAGTGAATGTATTTTCCTTTGCAGAATAGCAAATAGTGAGCAGATCTTTGTTCAGGTAGATACCGCTATAAAATGCACACTGCCAGGGCAATAATGCTACCAATCTGTTTACTGAAATCTTTGCAAGGTTATGTACGTTCTCTGTCCTAATTTAGCTTTATTTTAATTATACTACAGTGTATGGCTGCGTAAGCTGACCAGTGTCGGACTGGCGTGGCGGGACACCGGGAAAAAACCCGGTGGGCCCCGACCCTCGTGGGCCCCCACCGGGCCAGAACCCTTCTCTAGATATTTAGAGATATTTAGAGATGGGTCTTAGTAGTGGGGCGGGGTGGGCCAGAGGGGGCCCCTGGACAGCAGTCCAGGTGGGCCCAGGCCCACCAGTCCGACCCTGAAGCTGACCAGGGGCCCAGAGATGCAGAGGACTCTGTAGGGCCTTAATTAAAGGGATGATTAATTAAAGTCATGATTTTTATAGTGTACTTTTTATTTCTAAATTACATTGTTTACACTGCAAAACATTCACTCTACCATATAAAATTGTATTCCTGAACCAACAAGTATATATTTTTTTAGTTATTATATCGGTGTGTAGGCAGTCATCTCAAGTCATTTTGCCTGATCCGGTGCTTTCAGAAAGAGCCAGCACTTCTTGATGGAACGGTTTTCAGACAGGCTGTTGTTTCTCCAACTCAATGTAACTGAAGAAGTCACAATGGGACTTGGATTTTTACTATTGGGTGCTATTTTCATATGTACAAAGGAGCGGTTATCTTGTGTCAGGGAGCTGACATCTTGTTACATTACAATTGTTCTGCTGATGGGCTGCCGGGTGGGGAAGGGAGGAGGTGATAGCACTAATTTGAAGTACAGCAGTAAAGAGTGACTGAAGTTTATCAGAGCACAAGTCACAGGACTGAAGGCACATGGGAAACTAACAACATGTCTAGCCCCATTTTGGATTTCAAAGTTAAATATAAAAAAATCTGTTTGCTTTTTGGAAAAACAGATTCCGCTAGAGCAGTACCAACTGATGTGTTTTGAAAAAAAAACAACATATTTTCCCATAACAGAATCCCTTTACTGAGCAATTTCAATACATATGTATAAGTAGGTCAACTTCTAGAAGTTCTTTGATGGAAATAATCTAATTTGCTGTAAGGTTCAGTTGACCACTATTACTTACAACACTCATCTAAGGTTCATGGCAAACGGCACAATTTCAGATATGTTGACGCAAGTTAATAGCACCAGCCAAAACATCCAGAGACCTTAGTGCTACGGAATACAACACATCTGGCCATCATGGCAGGGATAACTGCAGTGGATAAAATGCTCTTTCTTTCCTGCAGCTGCTTTCCATAATTACGAACTGAACATGCGTTACTTATGGTGACACTTGTGCTGTCAGGAGAGAATAGTTTTTTCCCCATTAGGGCGGAGACACGTGGATATTCGGGGAGATTTAGTTGCCTGGCGACAAATCGCCTCTTCTTCAGGCAACTAATCTCCCTGAACTGCCTTCCCGCCAGCTAGAATCTAAATCGTTGGCGGGATGGCACTTGCAGTGCTTCTATTTCCGAAGTCCCCCAAAGTTTCCTCATGAGGCAACTTCAGGCAACTTTGGAAAATGAAACTCTCTGAGTGCCATCCTGCCAGCGATTTAGATTCTAGCTGGCGGGAATGCAGTTTGGGGAGATTAGTTGCCCGGTTGACTAATCTCCCTGAATCTTCACATGTGTCTCTGCCCTTACTGAGTGATCCAGCCTGATAAAGTAAGCTTCTCTGTGTGTATGGGTGTGTGATTATCTCTGTGTCTGTCTGAAAGTAAATAATCAATGCCAAACTCACACTTAAAATGATGCTGTTGTTACAGTAAAGTTTACAAATTCCTCATGTATTAATGTGTATTATGTGGGTGGATGTGGATAGGTTTGTGCGCTTATATTTGTCTGTGTTTTTCCTTTACTCATCTTCTTGTTGAAAATACATGTTAAAGTTACTTAAACGATTCTCTATGCACACAGCACAGTATTATAAGAACTCAAAGGACTGAAATGAATAAGAAGAATAAATGAATGCTAGCACAGTTATTATCAATAGCTTGCTTTGTTTACCCAAACCTTTTATCCTTGAAATGAGTGAAGGACAACCACCTGCCTGTGGTCCTGCCAAGTCCCAACTTCTGTAGGTTGGACAAACTTGAATAAAGATATCAGGTCTGGGCATGTGGCCAGCACAATGAAAGTATTGATAAGCCTCACAAGTCAAGTTTAATTAGGACACGCTTATTTGCAGCCAGCTGAATTTTTTTGATTCCGATTTTGTGTTGTTCAGAAAGATGGATAGACTGTGGAAAGACCAACAGGTAGATATATTGACAGACAGACAACAGAGAAAGATAGATAAATGGACAGATAGACAGACACTTGTTAGATAAACACTGTGGTTAGATAGTTATGCAGAACCTGGAGTTTTCAGGATAATGGATCTTTCTGTTATTTGGATCTTCATACCTTATGTCGACTAGAAAATCATGTAAACATTAAATAGACCCATACATAGACCCTCTCCCTGCTCCCCCCCCCCCAGCCTAGGTGTTACCCTGGGTAAATGCCCCTACTTCTTTACTTACCCCTCGGTGCAGATTCAGGGCATCAGAGTTCACAGGTGCCATCTTCTTCTCTTCAGTAATCTTCGGGAAGAGAGTGGCGTGTCATCGCATGTGCAGTTGGAGCAATCTGCCGGTCCAGAACAACTGCGCATGTGCAGAAAGTCACGGAAATTGCCGAAGCATCGGAAGAAGACCCAAAGATTACCGAAGAGCAGAAGATGGCACCCGTGAACTCGGATGCCCTAAATCTGCAATGAAGGGTAAGTAAAGAGCTAGGGGCATTCACCCACGGTAACACCTAGGCTGGGGGAGAGCCTATGTAGGGTAGGGAGTAGGGGATTTTAATAAAAAGGGTTTGGTTCTCCTTTAAAGGGGTCTATCTTGCTAAAACATAGAATTATATAGTTACATAGTTAAGTTGAGTTGAAAAAAGACCAAGTCCATCCAGTTCAAGGCTTGGGCTTTGACCTGTTTTAGTTTTGCCAAGTTCAGGCTTGGGCGAATTTGACCTGTTTCGTTTAGCCAAAACATGACGCACATCACCATACAAGTCTATGGGCATCATTTCCACGGTGAAACAAGTCAAAAAAAATTTGCCCATCCCTAAGTTCAACCCCTCCAAATGAATCTCAGTGCACATACTACACACACCCACTGAAACTATATATACCAATATCTATATTAATTGTACATTTTAGTATCACTTTCCATCCAAACATACACACGACAACAGTCTGATTCTATAATATGACCTTCAAGTGGCAGCACGAGAGATTTGGTTCATTGCGAGAGCTTTCTCTCATTCCCAATTGTCTTGATTTTCCCAGAGAATGCACACGACTTGAAGCACAGTGATTCATTCCGAGCTGAATACAGGGTACCCTGCTACTTTACATTTATGTAGCTTATATGCATTCACTGAGTAACTGCCACAGAAAGTTAATGGATATCATTTTAAATGCCACGCTGAATAGAGAAGTCATAGTTTCCCACAAGATAAAGGCAGATTTACCTTGTTACTGCTACCTGTATTTGTCTGGCTTTGTAATACTATCTTTCAAGGGCAACTAAAGCTCAAGCAAAATAAAGGCTCCTGTGGTTTTCAACTACAGCAACACATTACATTATGCATCACCCCAACACATGTCATCTGATTCCAATTTTTTAGTATTTATAAAGAACCAACATATCAGTGCAGTGATGCACAACAGGTTGGTATATACATCAGGCATAGAGATTACATAAAATATTGACTGATGCAAGAATAAAGAAGTGATAAAGTAATAAAGAATCTGAAGCAACATCCAAGGTGATGCAAAGAGAGCCCTGTCTCATTGAATGCTCTCCATTGAGAAATACACTGGCCCTAGTAAGTTGCTAGTCACCATATTCTTGCCTGCCTGTTCCAGAGATCTATTGCAGCTTTCCTGGGATGTGCATATGTGCAGTAGAGTAAATTCAGGGGAAAAAACAAACATTTGCTCTACTGGACATGTGCACAGCCTGGAGCTACAGAGATCTCATGGACTGGAAACAAGATGGCGGCATGGTGCTCACTGGTATTGCAACCCCAGACTTGAGTATTTTTCAGTCAAGAGGAACCCTTGTTATGACCGATGGATGCGCTTTACAAATAAAGGGTGCGTTTTAAAATACAAATGAAATAACAATTACAAATAGGGTGTATTTCTTGTCTTTATATAGTCACCTTATTTTTAAGCAGAAGAACGAAGAAGCCGGAAGAGGATCACTTTGTGGTGCTCGCTGAAAGAACTCCGGGCCGGTGCAGTTTTCTGTTGATAGGAGCACCGGCCTGGGTTTCAGGTAAGTAACTACAATCACTTCAGGTGACCTACATTTGGCAACCCCAAGTGGAAGAAGGCTTTGTAAGGAAGACTTACCTGGTGTCCCAAGATGGCGGTGTCCAAGATGGAGGCGTCTCATTCGGTTCCTCCTGGGCACAGCTCTGTGACATCACGCCAATGTCAGATGCGTTGCCGGTGTCGGATTGGTCGCCAGCGCCGAAGTGTCAGCTTCGGATTAGACGCCAGTGTTGAGACGCCTGCGTGAGGACACCAGCATCAGGTCGTCACTGCGTCCGTTTTGGTGCCAAAAGAAGACCTATAAAAGACACTGGAGCACTGCTGACTTTTCCCTACAATAAGTTCTTCCTTGTGAGTTCCTGGGTGTGCTTCTATTAATTCTAATTCTTGATTCTGTGTATTGACCCTTGCCAGTTTCCGTGTACTGAACCTTTGCTGCCTGAATCGACCACATTGCCTGAACTAGACCACTCTTCTTCTAAATGCTTATCTGTACCTCGAACTATTGGACTGGTGCTTCCTTCTAGGTCCCCTACTCCTGGCTGAGCCTTCGGGCCCCTTACAGGCTTTCCTTTTCCTATAAGTGTCACATAGGATTTCTATCCAAGTTTCTATAAAACTATCTATATTTCTATTGACAACAAAACGTTATGTCACCTGGTGCTACCTTAAAGTGATACCCACACATTCCTATAAAAATCATAGGAAACATGACCATATCTAGGAGCTGCTGCACGCCGAATAGTTTCCACTAAAAGCACTCCCAAAGCCACCCCCAGCCCAGAGAACCTTTGGGAAGCCAACCCTCTGACACAGTTAATAGATCTTCCGTGTTGCTTCAGCGAAGCTGGGCTGGGGGTCGAAGCGATCCTTCCATAGACTGCAGTTCTGTTTTCATTTGTAATTAGTCTATGGAAGGATCAGGCCAACCCCCCGGCCCAGCATTACTTTGGGGGGCTTTTAGTGGAAACTATTCAGCTTGCAGCAGCTCCTGGATATGGACAAGTTTCTATGATTTTTACAGTGTCGGTATCGCTTTAAAGGAAAACTATATCCCCCAAAATGAATACTTAAGCAATAGATAGTTTATATCAAATTAGGGGGAAAAAACAAACATTTGCTCTACTGGACATGTGCACAGCCTGGAGCTACAGAGATCTCATGGACTGGAAACAAGATGGCGGCATGGTGCTCACTGGTATTGCAACCCCAGACTTGAGTATTTTTCAGTCAAGAGGAACCCTTGTTATGACCGATGGATGCGCTTTACAAATAAAGGGTGCGTTTTAAAATACAAATGAAATAACAATTACAAATAGGGTGTATTTCTTGTCTTTATATAGTCACCTTATTTTTAAGCAGAAGAACGAAGAAGCCGGAAGAGGATCACTTTGTGGTGCTCGCTGAAAGAACTCCGGGCCGGTGCAGTTTTCTGTTGATAGGAGCACCGGCCTGGGTTTCAGGTAAGTAACTACAATCACTTCAGGTGACCTACATTTGGCAACCCCAAGTGGAAGAAGGCTTTGTAAGGAAGACTTACCTGGTGTCCCAAGATGGCGGTGTCCAAGATGGAGGCGTCTCATTCGGTTCCTCCTGGGCACAGCTCTGTGACATCACGCCAATGTCAGATGCGTTGCCGGTGTCGGATTGGTCGCCAGCGCCGAAGTGTCAGCTTCGGATTAGACGCCACTGTTGAGACGCCTGCGTGAGGACACCAGCATCAGGTCGTCACTGCGTCCGTTTTGGTGCCAAAAGAAGACCTATAAAAGACACTGGAGCACTGCTGACTTTTCCCTACAATAAGTTCTTCCTTGTGAGTTCCTGGGTGTGCTTCTATTAATTCTAATTCTTGATTCTGTGTATTGACCCTTGCCAGTTTCCGTGTACTGAACCTTTGCTGCCTGAATCGACCACATTGCCTGAACTAGACCACTCTTCTTCTAAATGCTTATCTGTACCTCGAACTATTGGACTGGTGCTTCCTTCTAGGTCCCCTACTCCTGGCTGAGCCTTCGGGCCCCTTACAGGCTTTCCTTTTCCTATAAGTGTCACATAGGATTTCTATCCAAGTTTCTATAAAACTATCTATATTTCTATTGACAACAAAACGTTATGTCACCTGGTGCTACCTTAAAGTGATACCCACACATTCCTATAAAAATCATAGGAAACATGACCATATCTAGGAGCTGCTGTACGCCGAATAGTTTCCACTAAAAGCACTCCCAAAGCCACCCCTAGCCCAGAGAACCTTTGTGAAGCCAACCCTCTGACACAGTTAATAGATCTTCCGTGTTGCTTCAGCGAAGCTGGGCTGGGGGTCGAAGCGATCCTTCCATAGACTGCAGTTCTGTTTTCATTTGTAATTAGTCTATGGAAGGATCAGGCCAACCCCCCGGCCCAGCATTACTTTGGGGGGCTTTTAGTGGAAACTATTCAGCTTGCAGCAGCTCCTGGATATGGACAAGTTTCTATGATTTTTACAGTGTCGGTATCGCTTTAAAGGAAAACTATATCCCCCAAAATGAATACTTAAGCAATAGATAGTTTATATCAAATTAAGTGTTGTATTAAAGAATCTTACCGAGCGGGAATATATATTTAATTAAATATTGGCCATTTACATCTTTTGCCTTGAACCACCATTTTGTGATGGTCTGTGTGCTGCCTCAGAGATCACCTGACCAGAAATACTGCAACACTAACTGTAACAGGAAGAAGTGTGGAAGCAAAAGACACAACTCTGTCTGTTAATTGGCTCATGTGACCTAACGTATGGTTTATTTGGCTTGTTTGTGTGCACTGTGAATCCTAGGATCCCAGGGGGCTGTCCTTGTTTTTTAAAATGGCAGTTTTCTATTCATGATTACCCAATGGTGCATACTACTAAAAAAGTATATAATTATGAAGATGGTTTATTTAAATGAAGCAGGGTTTTACATATAAGCTGTTTTGTTCAAAATATTTTTATAGAGACCTAAATTGTTCATGGGGTCTAGTTTTCCTTTAATCATAACCAAGACTCTCCCAATATTTTTGTATGGCTTGTTGCCATAAAACATGTGTTTTTCCAGCCTCCACTGAACACAAAAATAATGTCTTTCAGTAATATTCAGTGAGAGTGTTGGTTGCCTTGTGGTGCTTGATTCTCCACGGCACTATATGTAGTAATTAGCCACTTCCACCTTTTTTCTGCTGTTTTAATGCGGCTTAACTATAATGACCTATATTTCTGCATTCAGCGTTTGCATCCTGATTTAGAGCCTTAGGCATTGGGCCAATTACTACACATAGTGGGACTCTAAGGAACATTCCATAAAGGGCAACCACAAAACTAAAAACATTGTAGGTATAATACTTTAGAAGTAGAATGGACTCTTGAACCAAGTATTTATTAATTGCTTAGCTGGGATTTCCAAGAACAAATCGAAACCAGAGTCTCATTCGATTTTTATGTTAATATTTGTGTATTGTTTCATGATACTTTGCTATGAGTAACAATGCATCTATCACTATGGTCTGTAAATAAATTGGTAACGACTCTATCCAGGCTAAATACAAATGCAACACAGCAACTGTTCTCAATTTGTGCTTTACGGGTTTTTTTTCCAGATCAGCAAAATGTATATATCTGTAAGTGCTAAAGGTCCCCTAGATCCTTCTGATTAGGTTTATTTATAGACGCTGACAAAATATCCCAAATAACCTTTGTATGAGAATGTTCAACTTGATAAATAACCTCATGGAGACAAGCTTTTAGAGTAATAGAAAAACGCAGCCAACGTGATTAGTATTTTGAAGCACTAAACGAGATGTGATGACTTTTGGCCACAGTGCACGTGTCTTTTAAAATGTAAAAAAAAAAAAAAAAAAGAAAGAAATAGAACAATTTTTATATTTTCCATTCCCAGGATAGCTGGGTTAGAACCTAGTACAGTGCTCTTATTGTACAGTGCTGCCAATTACATTGGCCCCTTCTAAATGCTTGATGCTAATAATAATGCTGCTGTTCTGCGAGAATAATAAATATATTTCAAATGTTTAATATATTTATTCTTTCCAAAGGGGATGCCAGTTTGTTTCAGTTGGCACTGTTGCCTTATGAAGTATAAACAATATGGATGTTTTATGCTAGACTGGATATTAGAGCCATTTGCTATGCAATTCTGCATATGTTTAAAATGTTTGGTTTTTCAATTGCATTCTATGGTTTATCATTTCTGTGTCTGTAAGTGTCTGTTAGGTTATAGATCTGCCCTACCTCCATCTGCTCAGATGATGCTCAGCGATGCCCAGTCCCACCAGCAGTCCTCTTCAAACGGGGGCAACTGGGAGATATTTGCATCTAATCCAGTGGTTCATAAAATGTTGGCCTGTTCCCTGGGCTTGAACCAGTGGGCTCAGCTTGAAGACCAGTTAGGGTGAGAATTTGGAAGAATGGGCATTTGCTTTCCTAAATACATCTGAAAGCCCAGCCTGAAGGCTCGTTACAGTGAGAATTTGGGTGACCATTAGCTCTCCTAAATACATCTGAAAGCCCAACCTGAAGGCCAGTTAGGGAAAGAATTAGGGAGAATGGCTGTTATGTCTCCTTAAATACACCTGAAAGCCCAATCATAAGGTCAGTTACAGAAAGAATTAGGGAGAATGGATGTTAGGTCTTCAAGATACATCTTCAAGCCCAACCAGAAGGCCAGTTAGGGTGAAAATTTGGGAGAATGCCAATTGGCTTTCCTAAATACACCTGGCAGCCCAACCTGAAGACCAGTTAGATAGAATAGCTGTTAGGTCTCCTAGATACACACGAAAGCCCAGCTTGGAGAACAATTAGGGTGAGATTTGGAACAAATATGTATTTGCTGTGAATGTATTCTTGAAACAATGACTGAATGACTGATACACCAACATTGTCCTATATCTATACTTTGGTCTGGCCAAAGTTTGACTTCAAATGGGGCTAAAACTGAAAAAGTTTGACAACCACTGCTCTAATCCTAGTGAAACAGCAACATTCGTCTAAACAAAGCGCTACCATTTTTGTAGCAGCTAATATGAAAATACTTGAAGGTCAGATTACCTATATAGACCTCAAACGCTATGTTTGTGAATCATATGTGGAAATAAAGATTGTCTACTTTTACCTATGATCTGGAATGGTGCAGTCCTTCAAAGGGGTTCCGGAGTGCGCTGCTGAAACGGTTGATGTACAGATTATATATCCTTGAATATGTAATCAAACAGTAGGAATAATCATGAAAGTAACATGATAATAGTAATAAATAAATAATAGATAATAATATGTCATGTAATAAAACAGTAGGAATGATCATGAAAGTAACATGATAATAGTAATAAATAAATAATAGATAATAATATGTCATGTAATAAAACAGTAGGAATGATCATGAAAGTAACATGATAAAAGTAATAAATAAATAATAGATAATAAAATGTCATGCTCTACTCAGATGTGAAGCAGAGCAATCAATTAACTTGGGTCTGTGTTTACAACCTCACAATGTCCCCAAAAAACTGCTATTGACTTGCCTTAGCAACTATCCCTTTTCATTTTACCAGCTCGGAAAAGCAAGTTTTTGTTTCAGTTTATGAAAAGGAACCCGTTTCCTTGTAAGCACAGGTAGCCAATATTTGTACTGAGCTTGTACCCAGCTGAGTATGACCTACTGAAACCTCCTGACGGATACTTTGCATCCTCCATGGTAGCTGTTGGAGCATTTTAAGAGGTGTATTTGTTGAAGAGTGAGACTCTTTGTTAACATTTTCCTTTAATTAACAGTTTAAGAAATATTCACCAATTGTTCTTTGTTATCTACCTGTTGGATGGGTCACATGGCCTCCATCCCACTGAACTGCTCGTCTTTCCAAGATGCATCTTTAAGAACATTTACATAATAGGAAATTCAATTAAACAGAACAGGCCACTCTGTACCTTACCAGTTTTCTCATTTTCATAGTGTTAATCTGTCATCTTCAAGGCAATATGCTTCTCATCAAATTAAGTTATGTTGCAGTAAGGAATGTGCTGGAGAATGTGCTTATAATAATGTATTCAAGCATTCATTTCAGCTTTTGTGTGTCATGAATTGTGTGCACTGTATTATAGATGTGCTGTGTTTCTAGATGTGTTATGTTTGGACTGATTTCTACCTGCTGGTTTCATATTGATTGCATATTTTCTGTCTACTCGTGTTTTGACTCCTCAGACAAGTGTCAACGAAACATCTGCTTCTTGAGTTCAGAATGCTTTTTCTTAAAATTGTGCAGTATATACTGTATGTAATATAAATGCATACCTATTGCTGCATACTCCATAATACCAGATGCTCTTTCAGTAGGTTGCCCCCAAAATCTATATGGGTTGGAACTGATACACACAGTTTTGTCTAGTACAGCTGAGGCTGAAAGCATCTGTAAATATGTTACACTTTATATATCAAAGCATGTGCAACTTTCAATTTGGTGCAGTCAGTGGAGACTTATTGGCCCGACCACCCAGGTGGCCTGAATTATTTACCTGAAATAGCCCTTCAATGCTTATTCTATATGGATACAACACTCAGCAATAGAATAGAATAAATACTAAGGAGTTGAAACAGGACATCCACCCACACTCTGCCCCTTGTCAATGTTTTAGTTCTTTCACCCTGAAACTGTGAAAGTTCTTTCATTCATAAAAAAGTTTCAGCATGCCAACTCTGGCACTGTCCCAATGTAAGACCCTCGGGATAAAAAGAGCAGGGCAGTATCCTTAGATCCTATTAAATCAGCTTTACACATGAAAAATGTACCCCACTTAACATGTTAAAAATAGCACATGCATTTGAAAAATACCACCTTGTGCCAAGGGACGGAAAATTCATAAGCAAATCTGTATGTGCAAATTACAAAACATTACAACGTGAGCTTTAGCTGAAGTGTTTGCTTAATCCTCCAAATCTTGTAGGCATCTCTCTCAAGTTCTAGCAAAGCCAGCTCTTGCTTGAAAATACCTCGTTTTACTCGCCTGTTTCATTATGAAATTTCAGAATTTTCTGTTTAATTAGTGTTGCCATGGCAACACCTAGACTACTTGTTTTTTTGTTTTTTTCATGCAACATAACATGAGAAATTTGAAACCAATGTAATGGTTTACTATAGGAAATCATGTCAAGAGCAGTTTTGTTTTTAATTGAAAGTTGGTATTGTTCAGTACTAGGAACATTGAATTAGATAATCACATTAAGTCAATTGAGCCTGGGGTGAGAATTTAATTTTGGAAAGCAGTTTCCATTGATTAAAAGTAGGAATATCCACCATCTTAATGATATTGAATTAGGGTAGAAATTATACATGTATTATATCCCTTTAGCAGAAAAGGTTTATTACTCTTTCGTCTTCTTTTACGCGGATTCGCAGCTTATGCTCTTGGTTAGCTGAGCTTAGGGACCAACTCACATTATAAAATATGTGATAAAAAAATAAACCATATACAAGGCCAAATAGTAATTAATTCAGATTCATATTACATGTCAGCTTCTCTGACAGATAGAACCTCATTTTTAATGTTTTTTGATCACCCCAGTACTTAGCTTCTCACTAGAAGCCCAGAGCACACTGAGCATGTGCAGTGCCACTGGCGCTCAGAAGATTGCCTTAAATGCGGGCTTTGAAGTTTTGAAAACAAGGATCATAACAAAATAACAAAAGGCTGCTTAACCTCTGGAGTTGAGTCAGTGTATAAAAAATGGTACTTTTGCCATATTCCTTTCTAGGGTTTAGTCCTCCTAAAAACATCTCTGTTATGCATGTATATTTAAATGGATCTTTTTTGTCAGGGGTACAAATTTCTAGAGAAGTTGATCTACCATCTTTAGAATCTGGTATTGAGACATAGGTCAAGACTGATCTCCAAGTCCATAGATAATTCCCTATCTCATTTGTCCCTTGTGGACACAAAGCAGTTACTGAGGGACCCAACCTGGAGAGCAGTTTGGGGGGATTGGGAAAAAATATAGTTTTATTGTAAAACCAACCTGAATTCCAGTTAAGGTGAGATTTGGGGCAACTTATTATTCAATGTTCTAATATTCTCAAAACTTTAGTAGAGTGTCTGATATAACAATAGATTTATTGATCAGTAACCTTAATATGAAGTGAGGAGACCCCAAGTGCTTACTGGACTACAAATGAGTGGCTTGCCAGAACCCTAGAGGTACCTACTCCTAAAATGTATTTTAGTCAAGATTTGAGCTAGACGTAAAATGGGACACATCTAGTGAACCAAATTGGTGGTGGAGATTTGGTATCTATCGCCTATTTTACCAAGCCTATACGTGTAGGATTCCATAACCATAAAGTTCAACAGAGTTTTACTTTTATTTATTTTTTATGACTATACTGAAATTTTAGGTTTGCCTCTAAAAGTTATCACAATTAAATAAATTCTATCCTTTTTGAGCTGTACACAAATGTGATGGTGATGAAGTGGTCCAAAATCTCGATCAGCTCTATGGTGAATGGAGGAATATTCTAATCCTTTTATTGTTTCCAGGGGGCTGCAGGAACTGTAATAACTGTAATTATTGTGCCAAAATCACAATGTCATTTGGAGTGACATATTTTGAATATTCTTAAAACTATTATAGCTTATGTGTTAGTCAAGTTAAATAGCTCTACAATTAGCCCAAATATTTGAAATCTTTTGGTCCATTTTAGAAATAATTACCCCAACTGAGAAAGCTGTCAAGTATTAACATGTGAGAGTCAGGATTAACTACAAGTTAATTCAGTGCATTCAGTGTGGATAAAAAAAAACCTAGGGCTCATTTACAAATGCAAAGTATATTTCTTTTAACAAATCACTGTGCTAATTCATGACCTTGCAGAATATTTTCTGCAATTGCATCTGATGCATAAAAAAAGTAGACACAATAGCATGTGCATTTTGACACAAACTGGGTGCAAGTTGTGTCTAGCATTTTCAAGTTGAAGGTGGCATCAATTAAAGATGTATTCTGGAACAGGAGTAGAATAGTGGGAACCCTGGAACCCAGTCCAAGGTGGCAGCAGCTCCTAGATTATCCAATGGTTACCCAATGTCAATTGTGTCAATATTTGCTCTTTATTACATCCATTTTAGAGCACCTTCACTTGCAAGTACATTTTGTAAATGAGCTATTGGATGCTAATTTATCCACCCTGCCTCTTCTGATGAATGGTGTACAATTGCACCTTATAATAGGAAACCCTGGAGCTACCGCAACCCTGAACCTGGCAGTGGTGCCATGGTTCCCACAGCATGTTGCATCAATAGGTGCACCAGTCTTGTGGCCAGTGAATCAAATGCAAACCCCATAATGAACCCATGCTCAAGAAGTGACCCTCTCTGAAAATGCTAGATGCAATTCGAACCTGATTTGCTTCAAAATGCAAGTTATTTTTTGAAGTTTTGATGCATTTGGTGTAATTGCAATGTATGCAACCTGAAGCACAACTGCAATTCTGCTGTAATTGTGAGAAAAAAGTTAAAAATGTGGCAAATTGTATCTGAAATTGTACTTTGCACTCTGCACTCAGGTAGTAAATGAGCTCTCATGTCCACATCATGGATAGTGAATACTCTCTGAAGACTGAATAGTCTAGTAGGTTGGAGCTTGGACTAAGGAGGAAGCTGGAGTGCAGACAGACAGGAAATAGTCCAATACAATGTACACCAAGGGTTAAGTAGAAAAGGTTAGTATCCAGGCAAACATCAAGGGCAGGTAGCAATCAGCATAGTCAGGAATCAAAGCAGAAGGGTCAGGAACCAGAAATCAGTCTACTAGTAATTATAGAGCAGAAACTCTCAAGAGAGGAACCTATATTTGGGCATTGAACCCAGATCATTGGCTTCCTTTTATTTCGAATTTGGCTCCAAACCACGTCACAATGATGGTTCACAATGGTTCCACCATCTTGCCTGCAGCATCCAAGAGGATAATTGTCAGCTGTCTCTTACTCCCAGGTTTCTTCTCTTGAAAATGTCTCTGGATTTTCAAACAACCATCTAGGGATGGGCAAATGTTTTCTCCTTGTTTTGACATGGAAATGACGCACATAAAAACAATTCGCTGTGCGTCAAAAGATTTTTGACACCCATAGATTTTAATGGGCGCAAATGGGTGGCAAATTTTTGGCAAAATGAAATGGATCAAATTTGCCCAAGCCTACAACCAACTGCACAAAAACGATTATATAATCTTATGAACTGAAATCAGGACCCTCGTTGCACACTTTCTTTGCACATCTAAGGCAGCTTTAGTATTATAACTGTTATTTTTTAATTGAGGGTTAAGTGAAGACAAAAAGTTTCCAGATAATATTTCTAGTTGTTCATTCTGAAACTGCTTTTTCATAGTACAGATGTTTCATATACATAAAACATATGTTCCAGCTAATAAAAGTAAAACACAGACACATTACACCTTATTCTGCACCTTGCATTTAAAAAAAACATCATCTCAAGGTGGATATAACCTTGCTAACTAAATTGGTATGATAACTTCATATTCAGGATAAAATAATATTTATATTAGACCAAAATCCTACTATTTCCCTAGAGCGTAGGGATATTCACTACTGAATCTGACATTGGTATTTTAATTTGTTCTATTGCTCAAAATGTTGTGCAGAAAAACCAAGCACCTTATTTTTAGTGTTGTTTTGGAAAATTGCCATGAAATTAGTTACATTTTAGAAACACAAGTAAAGGAAAAAGACTAATTAGCTGAGAACCAACCTCAGAACAATGGGGCCAGTGAAATGGAACAACTGTTAGTGGTTGACTTACATATAATAGCAAGTTTGCTCATAATGACAACATTTATTACAGCTCATTAAATTGATACTTCTAGACTCAGCCTTGTCAAATGTACAGGTTATACAGAATGTTACTATGGGGATTTTGCTGAGAATATGCTCTTTTTCTACCATTCGTTATTCGTTTTTTTATGCAGTGCCCATATATTTCCTGCCCTTGTGGAGCTTACAATCTAAGGTCCCTATTATATTCACACACAGTAGGGTCAATTTAATCAGGAACCACTTTTTTGAAGGCAACTGGAGAAAAAACCATCACAAACATGGAGAATGTACAATCTCCTAGTAGGTAGTACCCCAAACAAGAGCAAACTTTCAACTCTTCTGCTGTCTGTTACTTTTGAAAAGGATCCTTGCCAATGGGTAGCGACTTTGGTTGGTGATCTGATATAGGTATGATAGTCTCCTTGAGATATACTACCAGTCTTCCTTGTGGTCAGACTTTTCAAGTTATGAAGTAATGTGATGGGAAACTGGTAAGCTGCCCCATTCCTCCAGAGCCCAACATAGAACCAGGATACAGAAGGGAAGGAGGGAAGACACTTGGATAGAGATATTCTTGGGCTGGGTACCTGTTCAAGCTGGTAGATAATTGCATCTGTAGATGTGTATGCTCACTAGTCATTTGGCCTGAATGGGATTCCAATGTGACATGGTTGTTTGGGATTATGATGACCGCGGAGATGTATCATGGTCATTTAGTGATTCAGACAAAAATGTAATATGGCTTTGTAAAGCCAATTTAAGGAATTGAGTTTAAAATACCAAACTCTGAAGTAGCAATTCCCTTGCGACTCATCTTCACTCTCAAGGTGCTCTTTCCTTGGATGCATTCCATGGGATTTTCAATTATTTGGATCCATCTAAAGGCATATTTTATAGTGCACTTTTAATAATGAAAACAAACAAGTGACTTATTATTATTGGTTTCTGTAAATTTACAGCTATGGCAGTATATAAGGACCTCTAATGTTATACAATGTAAACTAACTTATAGAATAGGATTCCAGGATAATAGCATGGCTAATAATAGGCATCTTTTACACATCTAATGCCAATTGTATAAAGTTAAGCTTTATTATTAGTTAGTAAAAAAAACAATAGACAATTGGGGAAAAATTAAAATGTCGTGGACAGGAAGATTACAAGCCATAAAGATGGTTGTAATACCAAAAGTATTATATCTACTCCAAGTCTTACCAATAGATCTACCGCAAATATTCTTTAAAAAATTGAAATCTCTGATTACTAGGTTTATTTGGAATGGGAAAAGAGCAAGAATCAGTTATAAAATTTTAACGGACCCCAAAGAGAAGGGTGGGATGGCGGCTCCAGACCCATATCTATATTATATTGCGGTACATTTAGTTAGAATATTAAATTGGACGACGAAAAAGGGGAAAAAAGATTGGAGATAAGATTATACCTTTACAGGAAATACAAGAAAGGTGGGGGAAACACCCTAGGGATATTTGGGGATATAACCAACTATATTATTTTATCAATATGAAAAGAGAGAGAAACTGGGATAGAACGTTAACACAATGGGAAGAGATAATAGAAACTGACCCAGATTTGATTAAACCCCTTTCAAAGGTTTATGATATCCTCCTCAACTCGAGGGAATTTAAACTACCATCATTCTGCCACTCTTGGGAGAAAGAATTGGGAGTGAATATTCCAGAACAAATGTGGGTGAACATTTTTAAGCAAGGTAATAAAAAGGCTAGAGCCTCAAAAATGAAAGAAGCAATATATAAAATAGTTACAAGGTGGCATTTAACCCCGGCAAGGCTTAATAAAATATACCCACAAAAGCAAAACGGGTGTTGGAGATGCAATGATAAAGTGGGAAATCATCTTCATATGTGGATAACATGTCCAAAACTGAAGGAATACTGGGAACAAATTTTAGAAAGTGTAAAAACAATCACATCAGTTAATATACAGATAGAAGATCAAGTAACATTGTTACTAAACGTAAACTTGGAGAACCATAAGTTACTGGATGATACACTTACCTTTTACCTTATTCAAGTAGCCAAATCATTAATCCCAAAACACTGGAAATCCGAGGAACCCCCTACATTCAATGAATGGATGAGCTCAGTAGAAGAAATAAGACAGTTAGAGGAGTTAACATATATATACCACAGTAATAGCATAACTTATTGGAAGATCTGGACCCCATGGTACAGATTTAGAGAATCATTAGCCCAAAAAGGAAAAACAAGAGGGGAATAAAAATCAGTAAGCAAAAGAAAACGGGCAAGGAGAATAAATATTGAACAAATGTGGAAGGGGTTATGAAGGGGGGGGGTATATGATTAATACACCATCCTCTTAATGTTCCCTATATTTTTTTTTCTGTATCCCATCCCCTTTTATTTTGTGTATTGTCTAATTTGTTTTCCTTTATGTGAAAAAAAAATAAAGAAAGAAATTTTAAAAAAAAAGTAGTTACCGTCTAACATCATAACAAGAAAGTTCCGGAAATTATATCTTTCATAAAATACAAAAAAATAAATTGTAGGGTTTGGATCTCCTCCTCTTTAAAATTTGCGTTAGTTAACCATTAGTTAGTTGCATTAGTTAATGTGCTTTCTAGAGAAAATGACTATTGCAACTTATCTGAATTTGTAAAATAATATCCCTACATTCTTTTATCTTCAAACCTGCCTGACCATTTTACTTTCTCAAGTTTGGAAAAGGCAAAGTCAAAACAATTTGTCTAGGGAGAAAAGAAAACGGGAGTAGTACTGCATGTTTGAATAATATATCATTCCCACAGAGTAACCATGACACACTTGAAGAAACTAGAAGAAAATATTAAATGAGATAGATAGACAGACAACAAGAAAGAAAGAAAGAAAGAAAGAAAGAAAGAAAGAAAGAAAGAAAGAAAGAAAGAAAGAAAGAAAGAAAGAAAGAAAGAAAGAAAGAAAGAAAGAAAGAAAGAAAGAAAGAAAGAAAGAAAGAAAGCGTGAGAATGGGCCAGTGGAGAAAAAAACCCAGTGGGCCCTGCCAGCCCAGATCCACACTCCACGATGGGCTGAGATACTATTGCCTGACCTCCCCCTGCCCCAATCACTGCTGCATGAAGTGATAGGATATGGTAGATGATAGATAGATGATAGATGATGATAGATAGATAGATAGATAGATAGATAGATAGATAGATAGATAGATAGATAGATAGATAGATAGATAGATAGATAGATAGATAGATAGATAGATAGATAGATAGATAGATAGATGATAGATGATGATAGATAGATAGATAGATAGATAGATAGATAGATAGATAGATAGATAGATAGATAGATAGATATAGAAAGAAAGGAATATACATTTTCTAATTTGCTTCCATTATTTTTTTTACACCATTGAAAAGGACAGAATCCTCAGAAACAATGGAGGAGGAGTATCCAAAGCTGGGAGGCAGAGCCTGGGCAGAATTCGGCAGGGTTGGGGCAGAACAAGAACGTGGTTGGTGTTCTGGCGTAAAAATGTACCTGGATCATTTTGGATCTGGGTTGACATCTCATGAACACTGTGCTAAGGTTAAACAGTAATTACTCAAGATGTGTCACTTGCCAGGTCAAGTAAGAATAATATGAGAATGTTCCTTATATTTTAATAATAATGTATTTATGCCTATACATGCATGATGGATTCTCACAGCATATAAAGAATAAATCATACTAACAGTGCTGTTCCCATAGAATGTTCTACAAATAGAGAAATAAATCCCCCACTCTTTATCAAAACAGACTTTTTACTGAAGATTCAGCAATATTCTCAGTGGTGGAAAAACAAGAGATGGTGCACCTGTGAGTGTGGGATTGAGTTCTGGAAGGGCTTTCCCATAAACTCCCACCGCACAATGTTGACTGGGAAGTAGAAGTTAGAGAGAGAAGTGCCGTCATGAGCAGCTTCTTACACCACCCATGAAGGGAAAGCTTCTGGCAAGCCTGTTGCTTCTGGCAGGAGGTTCTACTCCACGTTCCAGCTGATTGCATTACAGCGAGTTATGTCACAGGTTAGGAAGTCATAAAAACTGGATTTGATTAAACCTGTCATGTTTGGAGCAAATTGCGATGAGCTCAAAAGAAGTGCATACTGCTTGCGAGAGAAGCTACGGTCAGACTTTTCCTTTCCATTAATTGTATATAAAGCAACGCACTGTGCAAGGCCTTGGGAATGACAGTTATAGAACACCTTTGTCATATTTTGCTATTGAAAGCAATATCTGTCTTTTGCCGTATCCTGCACTGCTGGCCCTAACTACAAGAACCATTGAAACACCGCAGTAGACGTCAGCCCTCTTATCCACTTCTGTCATTGACAATGTATAAATGGAGTGAGAACAGAAAAGGGAATGGCATTAAATGCACTGAATCATTTGTAACTAATGTGCATTGAAATGCCGATTAGAATTGCGCTTGCTTTCGTTATACAAAATTCTATGTTTGGGTTTGCAACTACTTTATGATCTTTCTATATGTTCAACCAAATTGATAGATATGGGATAAACATATTGTAAAACACTTTGGAGGGGACATTTACTATGTGCTATATATATATATACTCTGTATATATAGGAAAATTTGTCTCTCCGCTCCAAAATAGAGCAATCGCTAGTGATGGGCGAATAAATTCGCCTGCCACCAATTTGCAAGTGAATTTCCTGTGAAAATTCTCTGGTGAAAATTTACCGGCGTCAATTTCCAATTTTCACGATTTTTTTGTGAAAACATTCGAATCACTTGATTTTTCCGTGAAAATGTTCAAATTGCTAGTTTTTTTGTGAAAACGTTCGAATGCCATGATTTTTTAGTGAAAACATTCGAATTGCATGACTATTTCGTGAAAACGTTAAAATTTCATGATTTTTCGTGTTTTTTTCGTGAGCTTTCCGATTTTCATGATTTTTCATGATTTTTCTGCTGTTTCGCGAATTTTGTGGGAAATTCACTAATTTTCTGGTGAAGCGAAACGGGAGAAATTGCCCCATCAGTACATTGTTTTCTGCATTCTGGAGGCATAGCTGAGCCCTTCCTAACTGTCACTTTGCATGACACACCTATGTGCATTCCCCTGCTGTGCTGTATTTCTGTATTGAGTGTCAGGTCTCTGAACCCCAAAAAGGCCTGTGACAATTTGCACAATACAGAACACAGTGTGCAAAGTCACACATGCACTGGGGCAAATTGGGGTGATCTTATCAGTGACCCAGGGATTGTGGTCCTCATCCAATAGTAATGTTATACCTGCCCAATACCCCCATATGGAGGCTGTCCATCTGTTGCTACAGAATATGCAGCTTTTATAGTGCCTGTTCTGGGAATATTTAAAGGAACAGTTCAGTGTAAAAATAAAAACTGGGTAAATAGGTAGGCTGTGCAAAATAAAAAAATGGTTCTAATATAGTTAGTTAGGCAAAAATGTAATGTATAAAGGCTGGAGTGACTGGATGTGTAACATAATAGCCAGAACACTACTTCCTACTTTTCAGCTCTCTAACTCTGAGTTAGTCAGTGACTTTAAGGGAGGCCACATGGGACATAATTCTTTATATTAGCTATATTAGCTGGCCTTATAATGTTGAATAGATGAAACACTAAGGGACCGATTCACTAACTTCGAGTGAAGGATTCGAAGTAAAAAAACTTCGAATTTCAAAGTTTTTTTTTGGGCTACTTCGACCATCGAATGGGCTACTTCGACCTTCGACTATGACTTCGAATCAAAGGATTCGAAGTAAAAATCGTTCGACTATTCGACCATTTGATAGTCGAAGTCTCTTTAAAAAAAACTTCGACCCCATAGGTCACCATCTAAAAGCTACCGAAGTCAATGTTAGCCTATGGGGAAGGTCCCCATAGGCTTGGCTAACTTTTTTGATCGAAGGATATTTCTTCGATCGTTGGATTAAAATCCTTCGAATCGTTCGATTCGAAGGATTTTATCGTTCGATCGAAGGAATTATCATTCGATCGTTCGATCGTACTATTTGCGCTAAATCCTTCGACTTCGATATTCGAAGTCGAAAGATTTTAATTCCTAGTCGAATATCGAGGGTTAATTAACCCTCGATATTCGACCCTTAGTGAATCAGCCCCTAAATGTGTCATTAGTGACCAAAGTACAATTTTGATTCAAATTGCCATGTTTGTCCTCCCCATTATTCAAATTGCCAATTACATCAAACTTTTTCAGGGTTGTGTTGCTTTTGGAGCAACCGTTTGTGAGAGTTTGTGGTGCTACTACCGGGTCCAGGATGGCAGTAGTTCCATGTTTCCCCTGCGTCAGTAGGTGCAATCGTTCACCATTCATGAGTAGAGACCAAACAGACACACTGGCAGCCAGCTGGAAGTGCAGGAGAACATACTGATGCAAGTACCTTAATAAATTGTGTCAATAAATGCCAAACATTGTTCACTTTAACTCTTAATGCTTGAGAAACTCCAACAAAGGGGTTTCCTGATCGCAAATTGCACTTTATCTCATATCTCACCAACAGAACATTTTCCCTATAATAGCACTCAGTCAACACCTGACAGGACAGAGACACACACGAAGATTTAGTAGCCCAGCGACAAATAGCCTATTCGGCAACTAATCTTCCCGAACTGCCTTCCCGTTGGCTAGAATCTAAATCGCTGGAGCGCTTCATTTTCCGAACTTCGGGCGTCTTCGGAAAACAAATTTAGATTCTAGCTGGTGGGAAGGCAGTTCAGGGAGATTAGTCGCTGAAGAAAAGGCGATTTGTCGCTGGGCGACAAAATCTCCCCGAATCTTCGTGTGTGTCTCTGCCCTAAGGGTTTGCATATTCCATGTTGGGGTTTAACCCTTTCACTCAACTCCTTGGGGTAAATTTATCAAAGAGTGAAGTTCCGCCACTAGAGTGAAATTCCGTAGCTCTCAATTCATTTCTATGGGATTTTGAAAGGCGTATTGATCAATGGGTGAAAGTGAAAGTTCACCCTTTGATAAATACGCCTATAAAAATCCCATAGAAATGAATGGAGAGTGGCGGAATTTCACTCTACTGGCGGAACTTCACTATTAACTTCACTCTTTGATAAATATACCCCCTTGATGGAACACTAAAGGGCAGATTTATCAAAATATGAGATTGGAGCTCACCACAGAAAAATTCACCCACTTTCTATTAATTCTTATGGGATTTTTAGAAATGTATCCATGGATGAAAGTTGGAGTTCATATCAGAAAGACATGCTCTCCTTTTACATTCTATCACCATATAAAAAAATAAAGAAATATTCCTGTATTTATCATTATTTTGTAGCATTTTATCCTTAATGAAAAGATGAGTTGTGGGATTTTTAGGATACGTTAGGATACAAATATCTAAATTCCTCCCAACTTGGGAAATTTTTTTTAGACTATCAGGGAAAGCTTCCATAAATGTGGAAAACGTGTAATAAATGTTACCAGGAAAACAATTCAACCTTTGTCAAATCTGCCCCATAGAGTCAGTTACCCTCACATAAAAAACAAGCAATGACCTTTAGACCGGGTTAGCTTTAGCTGTAAAACTTATTCCAAACGACCAAATATGCTGTGCCAAAGGAACAATCTAGCACTAAGTTTAACAGGTTCTAATGGTCAGCATGGAAGCAAAGTTTGTTTTATTAGAGGCCTTTACAAGTGGAAGATAGAAGCCCAAGTGCACATGGTCTTAGGGAAACAATTATCATAAAAAGCCAAGATTTAATTGTTTGTTATATTAAAGTTCATTTTAAGGTGAATATCCCCTTTGTACGCTGAATGATGATTACCCTCCGTGCTGTTTTCTCATACACAAGACCCTTTGTTCTGATTTTAAGTTCATTCTAAATGTAGAACTGAGATCAAGTAATGAATATCAAGAAGGGAATAATTTAAGTCTCAGGAGACTGGATTAGCATATTGTAGAATCTAGATGTTTTAACGGCCTACTTTAATCAATATTATGCGCCAGTATTAATGGCTTTAAAAACTGTTTTGTTTCTGTAGAGCAAGTTCTGGATCAATAACGACATATGCATTAATGAAGGGAAAAACCCTGACGTTGCCCCACTGCAATAATAAATTGGAGTATTCCAGTTCATCTGTGAACATAGATAAACATCGCCGTGAATGACTCTCTCTCCAATGAGAGGCATGGACAATAGTAATATTTTAGAAATTCCTTTCACTGGAAGTCTTTCCCATTTTAGATATCGTTTCCATGGAGCGTTAAATGTATTTGCGGTTGTTACAAAGTAAACAACGGAATATGGTAATTGTAGTCAAATGGACAGCAGTTGATAAGCGCTATCAGTGGCGGCGTGCGGAACAAGTTGATTAATGATATTTAATTCTGTAAATCATTTTAACAAGCCTAAAATGACAAATCTTTCATCTCCTTTCGAGCGGCTTTACACGCATTATCCATTTAGGATGAGAAAATGCTAACATATATAAATGGAAATATATTAAAAGGGAAAGGGCTGACTATCTTGATGTGGCGTCTCTTATCAACGATTGGCCACGGCAAAAGAGACCTTTGCTGATTTATTAAGAACTCAGCTCTATATTTTCACAGCAGAGGAAATTATATAAACAGTTAGCCTACCCTATAACTAGTTATGATGACAATCCCTCTGGAGAAGGATAGGGCAGAATACTAATGATTACACCTGAGTATTTCATTATAATACAAGTGCTGTTCATATCACTAGAAGCTACTGGGAGTAGAAGCATGGGTAGTAACCCATGGACTCTGGTGCAAAAGGTTTGTGTAGGAACCTCTTAATACACACACGTATGTCCACAAGAATTCCCAGATTTAAATTGAATTTCTTTCCACCCATATAACCTCTGAAACTGGTGTTATGTAGTAGCCCCTGGTGGTTTGTATTGGCCCTTGTTCCTATTGCAATCCCTGTAACTTTCTGTAAAAGAGCTGGGACAAGTAGATTTGTTATCTAAGGTAATATACTTGGCCTAGCATCTTGCCTGTCAACCACTCACACAACATTCCCCCTCACACACTGCCTCTGTTCTCTGCTCCATCTGCTCACATGCTCCTCCATCCCAAAGATGTGCCTCACCTGCCTACCCCTAATTCAGGATCTGCTCTGCAAACCAAAACACACAATTCTTTTCCTTATCTGTCTGGGGTAAAATATCCCACATGTTACTGGACATGTCTGGCAAATATCTGCTTGTTTAAAATGATTTGGCCAAAAAAAGACCTAGCCAAGTAGCACTTGAATTGAGAAGTGAACAGAAGCTTGAATGGCAGAGATGTTCAGCCAGCAGTTATTTAGAGGTTGCTTTTGTCACTTGCCCCTGTGGGTGACTATACTTAGGCAGCAGTTACACTGATTTACGGTTACAGTGAAAGGACAAATAGTATCGGGGGGAGCAGAGACAAGTAAAGTTTTCTTTATTTAAAGAAGAAATATACCCTTCCTGTAAATTAGAAAGAATATTAGAAATCACTTAGGATCAGTGACACAACCTATATAGTCATGAAAAATTCTTAGTTACCTTAGATATCCAGTGGTATTTAAGGTGCTACTACTGCTCTAATGGTGCCACCGCCTACCCATCCCATGCTTACCTACTTGACATCGGAGTAGCTCAAGGAGGGGGTGATGCATTGCTAGTGCAGAAAGTGCTATTGTGCTCTCTATACAAGATGAGTCAAATTTCCATACAAAAAATGGAAATGACCAGAGGAGGCTTTTTGCAGCCCTATTGCTCACTGCAGCCTAAAGCAAGGGTCTTCCTTTGCCTCATGGCAAGAGTGATCCTTTGGAAACCAGATACACCAGATTAATACCAGATTAAGTAAAAATCAAACCTTGTTTTTTGCACTTTGCTCTCTGTCCTACAGGTAGACCATACAGTGAGACCTGTGTGCTCCCCATGAATACAAGGCTGTATGTGATCATCAGTTTGTATTTTTGAGGGGTGAGACAAGGAAGGCTCATAGGTAGTGATGAGCAAATAAATGTCCCCTCACTTGCAGGTCAACACAAGTTAAGGAATGGTGGTGGACGCATGTTGCAACTGGGTCTATAAATAGTGCCTCTCCTTTTTTGTAACAGGGATGCAACGAATCCAGGATTTGGTTCGTCCAAATCCAGTGCTTAGATGAACCAAATCTGAATGAAAAAAAAAAATGACAAGGAAGTCATACATTTTCTAGCCGTGCGCACAATGTATGGTTCTCATTCCCCCCTCATTATCCTAATTTACATATGCAAATTATGGTTCGGATTCAGTTCAATATTCAGCTGAATCTTTCACAAAGTATTCGGGATTCAGCAAATCCTTATATAGTGATTTGGGTGCATCCCTATTATGTAACAGAGTTTCCTTGCATATTTCCTTTGCAGAATGGGTGCAAAAGTACAGCAAAGACAACACAAGACGCCGTACACATCCACAAACCCATAGTCAAGGTAACTCAAGTAGTATCCAAGGCAACTTCAGCTTTGAAGACTTTATCCAATTCTGGTATTATTTAAGGCAGTCCGTTTCCTCAGTCATTCCAGCACATTATCTCTTTATGGATCTTGTACAATTTGAATATAATGACTGCTGAAATGGCTTTAATTCTATAATTTCGTGTCTAAGTTGGAGAATAATATAGTGAAAAAAATGTCAGGGCACAGCACGCAGGACATTTATAAAAACAGAGAGCTAATGGCATGCCAAGAGAATTATTTACTACACAGCTATTCACTTTAAAAGCACAATACCATGCAAAGAGGCCCCATGGAGAGAGAAGTGATTCTTGTATCTGGTGAGAGGTAGGTCATTACACAGTACATTTGTTCTATGCCAGTGTTAGTCTTCCTGAACTGCGTTTCCTTTTATAACCAATACAAAAAAGGCATCACTTGCAAAACAGGAGCTTCACCACCAATATGATTGTATGAAAAATGTGTTCTTTTAATGGTTTTTAGGGCCACGGTAAACAACGCAAGCAGACAAAGAAATGCAACTATTCCATAAATATAAATCTCACAATGGATTATGAGACCAGCCAATTACCAAAAATAACCAATACCTAGGAGCCATTTGAAGCAACACACGCAAATAAAAAACATCAATCATATTCCTGAGCAGTTGATCTCTAGGAATAATGAACATATTATGAGTATATAATTTTAGCAAGAAAATGAGTCAGATACTTCTATACACTTTAAATAAAATAATACTTATATATTAGGTGGTTGTTCCTCTCTTGCATTGATGGGTCTTTGGGTTCAGATCCAACCAGAGCATTCAGCAGGGAGTTTGTATTCTCCCGTTGTCTGAATCGGTTTCTCCCGGAAACATACACACAGTTAATTGGACCCTGATGAAGTTGATGTTAATGTGGGTATGTTGCGTCAGTGCTGTAGGGACTAATGTAAATAATGAACTATCATTGTAAATCGATGTACAATATATCATGAAGCTTAATGATAATTATTCATATGTACTAGGAAAAGAGTAAGAAATCGCTAGCACTCAGTCAAGCTCATATTACAGTTGACTGGCTGCTAGACACGATAAACAGCAATTAAAAACACCCTGGAAAGAGAAGGACATATACCTATGGCATTAGTAAGTACTTCCCAGATGTGGCTTCATTAGGTCAAGTATTTGCATTGTGCTACATTTTTCTATATTATTGAAAACTTTTCACCTGTATCTTGACTCATGAGGTAAAATGGTTCTCAACAAGATTTTTGCTGGAGGACATTTTTAGCTGGGAAAAAAAGATATTTTAAGCATACATAGAATGAGAGTAAAGTAAAGTAAGAAGCCCAGTTGATCACTCCTGAAATTTCCATGGAATAACAGCCTAGAACAGAGATGTCCAACTGGAGGTCTGTAGGCTCGATTTGACGCTCCAAAGGATTTTTATGGCCCCAAGTCTAATCTCCATACACTTCATTATAGGACATCATCAATTTAATTCAATCCTGCCTCCAGCATGCAGTTTGAGATATAATTGGTAATAAATTGGACAGCACTGCCTTAGAGGTTGACGTTTAACGTATGTGTTTTAAAGCACAGCCAGGGCAGTGTGCTGATCAGATTTCCAACTACTCACATTCATAGATCTACAGGTTGTTTAGAAAGCCCTGCAGTGCACCAATGAGTACCACTAAGGGCAAAATATATCTGTAGTTGGAAATAATCAGCATACTGCCAGCACTACAGTCTCTAGGGTATTCCATGGGAATTTCAAGAGATAACACCTGGAGGGTTTCCATTAATCCCTTCTCCTTTGTAAATAACTGCGGAGGATAGCTACTCAACCAAAATGGAAATCCTTGCCTAGAGCCTGTAGGAGGTAGCATATATATATATATATATCAAGGAATCAGCAGGTAGAGCTTAACGGTGTAAAATCAATTATTAATTAAACTTGTTGGTATAGGTTAGTAGACTTGGGCCAAGTTTGCCCATTTTATTACATAAGACCACAAATCTTATTAGCTGTGCGGGTGTTTATACAGATATGCAGGGTGTTAGTTTAGGATCTTACATGGTTTCTGTTTTATTAATTCTTTACAAATCCCTTAATTAACATACTCATACTTTCCCATTTTGCTTGTCTCTGCTCTCTGATCATTCTTCATACATTTTGATTGGTTGCCTTGAGTTACTCCCAGGTGCGAATTGTCCTAGTATATATAAATCCAGTTTCCTTTAGGAATCAGTCTTTTAAAAACCAATACAGTTCACTGATCTATTTGATGTTGCTCCCAGGGACCTGAAATCAGGTGCTCATTTTTGAATTCCTGCCTTGTAGGTGAGCTTTTGAGACATAAAGACTGTGTAGTGATGGGCGAATTTATTCGCCAGGCGCGAATTCACGGCGAATTTACACGATTCGCTGCCAGCGAATAAATTCGCGAAACGCCCGCGAAAATTCACCCGAAAAAAAAACGGACGCCGGCCTCAAAACCAGGCGTCGGCGTCAAAAAGGAGACGCTGGCGCCGTTTCACGAATTCGCCCATCACTAACCATCTGCACTACCAACACAGAGCCTCCTGACAGCCCACATGGTGCTTTCAAATTGCTTATCAAAGGCCTTATTTGGCACTCCCTGTGAGCTTATTTCATGCCTATGTTGCTCCACAACTTTTTGTAGATTTGAATGTGGCTCACCAATTATAAAAGGTCACCCCACCATTTAGCTATATACCGCCATGACAGTATGACAGTATCCCTGTGCTTTTTATTAAGTATTTGTAGGGGTAGTGAAGGAAGACATAGCACCCTTCTTATAAATATAATGATGGCTGAAAGGAGATGATAGGTTAGAGTGGATAAAATACAGGAAGGAATACTGTGTGGAATGGAAGAACATTCAAAAAATAATTAAGTACAGCAACTCCCCTTTCTGAAATTCTATGACAAAAAAATCTAGGACATTTCAAGGGACCTCTATAATGTTACATTAATAGAATGGGGGGGGGGTAAAAGGTGCACAGACCCGGGCAAAGACCAGAACAAACGTTGCCTTTTAATTATTTCATTACCCTGCATTTATATAGAGGTGTGTGGACATGTGCACTTCTACTTTTTTTTTTATAATTCCAGGAAAATATTGATTATTAAAATGTACTTTATTGATTAATACTGCTTGACTAACCTTTTTTCTTTTTTTCAAATTACTATATATCGGGAATATTAATATGTTGCTTTGGCAACAGTAGCTGAGAGTCAAGTCTTTGTAACTATGTAACTTGCTTGGCGTAAGTCATCCGCTAAAGTGATGAATTTTCTAAAGTAAATGGCCATATTTTTAACCACAAAAAAATATGAAGTGTAACTGTCACCCTGACAACTTGCATGTGGTGCAACTATATGGGCAAACAAATAAGAGCATTATGTATAGGATGTGATTTCCAAAGGTTGTGTAATAGAATGGATTGCATAGTGTTAGTAATCTCGTTGGTGTAAATTTGGCCATACATGGGGAGATCCGCTTGTTTGGCAATGTCACCAAACAAGCAAATCTCTCCCCAATATTGAGATGGTCGATATTGGGCTGATCTGATCATGCGCCCTAGGGCCCAACCATTGGATCACAATGAGAAGAATATGGGAGGCCGCTTCAATGAACTGATGTGGTCCTTGATCCAACGTGATCTTTAAACCCACCAGATCGACATCTGCCCGACTTTCAGCCAGATGTCACTTGGGTGAAGCCCGTCAGAGGCATCAGTTTTGCTCCCATTCTAGGTTTTTTTCACTTGCAAACACTAATGAGGCAAATTATATTTTAACAATGAGCCAATGTTGGACTGGGCCTTCTACAACCCACCAGAAAACCAAACATCCATGGACCACTCTTAATTAGATGTCGATAGTGCTAAAAATTATGGTAGGTAGGTATGTTGGTCTTACTATACTGGGCATGTATACAGCCCAGGCTGCTACAAGGAATCAGGGTCGGGCTGGGCCAGTGGGTCACCAGGAAAAACTCAATGAGCCCTGCTGACTCAGACCTGCTCACCATCCTGGGGGCTGTACACTTACATCCACCCCAGCCCTGATAACAGCTCCAACAAAATAAAATAAGATACACAATGGGTGGCAGTGGGGCAGAGGCCCGAAGGTGGAGGGGGGTTGTGGCTGGGACGGGGGTCTGGGAGGATGCAGTCTCCTAAAGCAGCAGCCTCAGTGGGTTCTGTACCCCCCATTTTGATGCTGCAAAGAATTTCCGGGATTGCTGCACTCTGAAAATACCCCTGTCCATTTCTTACTGACGAGTCACACCTGCCCGAGGTTAGTGACTTTGACCACCTCACTAGAGTCAGGTGGATGCATAATAATTAAATATCTAGTATAGGTAAATCTAAAAACAACTGGACTTGCTGAGTATTCAATGAAGATGTCACCACTTTGAAGAGTTACAATGTGCCATTGTGATTGGATTAGTGGAAGAGTTTATATGCCGACAACTTCCCACACCAGTCAGTTGAACTGAAGAAGCTGCTCGGATGAGTAGTGAAACGTCTTCATTGATTACTCAGCAAGTCTAGTTGTTTTTAGATTTACCTATACTAGATATACCATGACCTGGATGAATGAAAATCTTCATAGTCATAATAATTGAAGGGGTTTTTTTTAACCATGCTCAGATTCTCAGTGTACTATCAAATATTTTTTTTCATTATTCCTTTCTACTAGTCCTGTAGAAGACCTTCACTTGGTTACTGGCTTGGGTCAGACATTGTCACTGTTACTACATAACTCCAACAGTGTCTTTGAAGGCCCAGTAGAATATAAGATAGAGGTTACAAGTAAACATGTGCAGAATCTCATTTTTATTTATCGTTTTACATCTTGCACATGAACCTCTTCCCTTAGGAACAGACAGAAAAAAAACATGAAATGTATTTGTTTGTTTTTTTCTATGTCTGATTAAGCTGTTCTTCTCGCCCCCTTCGCTGACACACACAAAAAAAAATGAGCAAAAAGAGAAGAAGGGTGAACAACAAGAAGAACATCATCATTTTGATTCTCTTTTCACTCCCAGTTCCTCCATAATAACTCATTCATCAAACTGTCCGCAGCTGAAAACAAAAATAAACATGTGCTGCAGTGCTCAATCAAAATCACACTTATTAGCGGCATTGTGAGATACACAAGGGAGGAGGGTTCATGCCTAGCTTGGTACTTCATCAAATGCTTCACTAATAAAAAAAAACATCACAGAATTAGGATTCAGATAAGGAGCAAGGAACACCATATATATATATATATATATATATATATATATATATATATATATATATATATATATATATATATATATATATATATATATATATATATATACACACACAAACATATATATCATATAATACCATATATTATGTATATTCAGTCTGTTTATGGACATATATAGATAAATTAAGGCAGTTGTCCCTTGTATTGGCCTAAAAAAATTGCCTATCCTACTGATATCTGATCAGGACCATCATATATTGATCAAGAAGGCCAGAAAGTCCCACTGGGTGAGTATCATCATGATTCAGATCTTTTCTGATGGGTCTGCATGGGCACCTAATGTGATAGAACCATTGTAGTACCTCTTTTTTTTGGCAGTCATACCAGCCATTGCATTAGGAGACATTAAGGGTCATTCATGAATGGATACTCATGAGAAAAAGTGTCTGGGGAACAGACTCATTGACTTCAATGCAATGCTAATTTTTATGAGAAGCGAAATGGTTGAGATTCGCAGATTACTAATGGTGACTGAGAACATACCATACATGATTGGGACCTCTTATCCAGAATACTTGGGTCCTGGGGTTTTCCAAATAAGGGATCTTTCCATCATTTGGATCTTCACAACTTAAGTCTACTAGATTCATTTAAACATAAAAGGCTGGTTTTGCTTCCAATAAGGATTTATTATATCTTAATTGGGATCACGTACAAGAAACTGCTTTATGAGTACAGAGAAAAAGGAAATCATTTTCAAAAAATCTGGATTATTTGGATAAAATGGAGTCTATGGGAGAAATACGTAATTCACAGCTTTCTGGATCATGGGTTGTTCGGATAATGGATTCCATACTTGTATATACAGTACAACAATCCTTCTCTTAAAATTCACAGTTCAGTGGTTAAAACCCATCATATCCCCAGCAGTCAAGGAGCCAACAAATAACTTAAATTAATTCTTTACTCCCCTGTGGCTTTGACAATATGGCTTTGTCTCTATGCTCTATTGCCACTTTTAGTAGAAATCAAAAACTGAAAGTTATACAGAAAGCAAATTTCTATATTATGCTATTACTTTGATGATAAACTCTTTCAGCTGAGTTCAGTCATTAGCTTACATTTGCAGTGACCCATTGCATCCAATCAGCTCTTTTCTAATTACTCTGCATTAGACTCAAAGCCAACTGCTGATTGGTTGTTTAGACTAGGGCCAGCTGCGACTGAATGTTGCGCTCTCTAAAGTACAGGCAGGCCAGAGGTCAGTGCTCTACAACAAGACACTAGGGATTGACCATCATTAGTGATGAGAGAACATTTTCAACAGATATGGATTTGCAGCAAAATGTAAAATTTTGTAATTTTGAATTTTTTTTGTTTGCTCCAAAAAACATACCACCCATTGACTTCAATGCATTTTGGGCCAGATTACAGTGAGAAAAAGGTTTATCACGTGAAAACATTTGGCAATGGCAGATAGTTTTAACTAAGTTAGAAGATGATGATTTGATTGAATGTTCTGGGCAAAAAAAAGATGCAATTTAGTATCCATGTTACTAGATCAGCAGTAACTGCTCCTGCGCCCACTCTTTCTACTATTTTTTTATGGCTGAAAACTTGAAAATTGAATGCTGAGTATGTGTTGGCTGCACTAAAACATATTCCTAAAACCCTGGGTGCCCAGTCGGTTGCAGCTGATGTTTTATAATAATAGGAAATATGGAGGAGCTTTCATCTCTGCAGAACACAAGGTGATATCACAGAGAAAATCAGAGAAAATATCACAGAGAAAATCAAAGAGTGAATATCACTTAAAACATCTTGTTGCAAAATATTCTGCCATTTGGTGCATCATGTATCTCATGCTTTGTTTCTCTTTTAGCTGAGAACTAAGGCATTTTCACCTTCAATAGGATATGCGGTTTGCAGAAGAAGATCAGTGAAATATATATATATATATATATATATATATATATATATATATATATATATATATATATATACAGTATGCCCTATGAGGCTTCATTGGCAGATTTCATAAATCCATCAAGAAAATAAATCAATATCTTTTTGGATAAGCAATATATTCAGGGTCAGAGCCATTCCAAAGTTCTTTGCAGACCCATAGAAAATGGTAGTGCTTGAGGTGGGTTATATTACCTTCTTGCCTTTAGATCAACAGTGTCAGTTTGCAAAAGTTTTAACTTAAGAGGAACCGTCAGCACCCTCCTGTCTCAATGTATTAAAAAAACTGCTGGAATGCAAGCTGTCAGGTGGAGGAATGGGCAGGGAGGTAGGATGGAATTCAATCAATTTAGGAGGGTCTTCAGAAAGGCATGGCGAAAGGTATGGAGAATCCATCAGATGGAAGCCAGACCCGTCTTCTATTTGTTAATGTCACAGTTTTTTTGGGTGGAATGCTTAACAGTGGATTTGGGGTTATCTCTCCTAAGGTGAAAAGCTCATGGGTGCTCATGGTTTTCAGTGGTCTGCTTTGGGTGAGGTCCTAGGAGGCAAGGCTCATTTATGGTTACCTGCTTTCCTGATGCATTTATCAATACTCTTTAAGGTTATTTTAATTAAGATGTGATCCCATAATATGTCAGACTGCTGTCCATTTCTCTGATAAGGTACAAGGTTGTTAGATAAGGGTGCTGGGTGTTAGGAGCTGAATGGCAGTCCAGCTTATTAATGGGGGTCAGTGTCTCAAAGATCCTGCATATTGGCAGGAACATATATTTATTTCTAAAGAGGCTTTTCTTTATTGGGCTAGCCATTAACTCAATGCAGTGAAAAGACCCATTTCCTGAACTAAAGGAGTTAAATCTGAACCAAGTTTGTACACCATCGTTTCTCATGTCTGGCTTGTATACTTGGACTGTGAAGTGGCGCTGATAATGCTTGTAATGCTTGTAATGCTTCTCACGCTTGGGTAGTCTTTGTTTATTTTAATCTTGGATCTATCAAGGTCTTAGTGTGGGCTTTGTCCAATTAATGTAATGTCTGTTTTGAGAACACTGAAAGCACTTTGTGATTGGTTGGTAGGAAAGCACCCCACTGATCTGAGAATATAACCAATGTTGTAATAGTTTTTGTTCTCTTTGTCTGGAATGTAAAGTGTTTTTGTGATTGACCTCATAGTCCTATGGATTAAGTACTGGTTCCCTCAGATTATGGGTGTTTCCTGAACTAATAGGATTGCACAATTGTACAAATTATTATCATCATTTGAATAATGATATGTATAGAATTTATTACAAAGTACAAGTTGTAGATGTGACTGTTTTGTGTGGTTCATATGTTGTAGGAAATATTTAGATGTAGTATCATTTAACTCAAACATGGTCCCTGCGCCTTAGCTAGAGCCCTTAACAAACATATTTTCCTCTAAAACCTTGGAGATCTGTATTAGAGAAATGTTCCTTATTAGTCAGAACTATTTGTTTTTGTCATTTTTTATTGAAAAAAAACTCATAAAAACAAAACCCAAAAATGTAGGAGAAAGTCTCTCCCAAAGGATATAAAGGGCACTACCTCTCTAAGAAAGGTCTAAAGGGGGTCAATGTCTTGAAGAGAACCAGCATGAAGTCAAGATATAGACAGGTATGGGGCGAATCCAGCATTTTGTCACCCAAGCATTTTTCCAAGCAACTATCACATGTGCACCGATAGGTCCAGGACATTGCTGATAAAAGGGGATTCTGAGCAATTATTTGGGCACCCAGGTGCTAAGGGTCACTAGCAATCATATAAAGGTTTAAATTCCAAACAAAAGCTGTAATAAGCTGCATAATTTCAAAATAACAAGTGGGTTATTGACTAAACTCAGAATTTATCTCATTATTTTATTTAAAAAACACATCAAAACTCCCACGCCTGATTTTACCTTATTTATTAATAAAAAAAACCCTCAAATTAATAGGATTGGGAAAAAACCCGACAAAATCGAGGGAATTCTCTGTTTTTTTCAGACTTTTTCCCAAATCTCTAAATTTTTTATTTTTTTGCCTGAAAACCAAAATTTTTTTTTTTGGATTTTTGTAAGTCAGTGCAAACCACTATAACTTCAAATTGAGATTGTGCCTCTGCCATTGACTTATACAGGACCTCAACAGGTCTGAGATGGCGGATTTTGCAATATAATATAATACATCTCAAAAAATATGAGGGTTTTTTTTTCACAATAAAATCTAGTTTTTTCCCCAAAAAGCCCGACCAGATAAATTTGAGGTTTAGTAAAAAAAAAACCTTTAAGTAATAACAGGTGGTTGCTCCCAGTCCTGAAACCTAATGCGGGTAGCATTTACAGGTTATCTCTGTTTAAAACCAAAAATATGTTTAGTTGCTATTAGTTACAAGACCAGGGTAGACTTTGTGCCTATAATTACATTACCCTGAAAAAATAAAAAAATATAATTAGATAAGGGGAGCTTGGGAAAAAACAACTTTAAGGTGAACAACCTAGGCATTTCAGTGTGAGTAGATCATAAAATATTGAAGGATATATTTATCTTGTACCTTCTGATGTAGAATAAATGTTCCATATTCATCACAAGTTCATCTTTCTTTGATCGCTGTGAATATTTTTGCTGTGATTAATGTTAACCCAGAATTGCTCCAGTTACAAATTATTTAAATATCACCCACTGGGACCACCAAAGTGTCACTGGTTCCCAATACACAAGCTGAACTGCAATAATTATATTAATACTACATAATCGGTAAAGTTTGCCTGTCTGGTCCTATACTAGCTTTACTGATACTTCATAAACAAAATATAGTAACCCTCTCACTCCTCTGGTTTATATAGATAGTCTCTGAGTATATGAAAAAACATGACTCACTAGAGCAATACTAATTGTATTATAATTTTTAATAAAAATTCTAAATTTGTACTTTAGTAAAATTTCCCCCTGGCCATGGCGTACTGAAAGAATATCAATACTTCTCCATAAATGATTTTGTGCTGTGTTTTATCAGATCTGCAACATGATTTCCTCACAAGATCTAGATGACTGGCACATCCGGCTGTTTCTCTGTTGGGGGAGAACATGTACCGCATGACATTGACCTGAATGGCAACTGTCTCTCTCCACTTCTAAGGGTGGGTTTTTGTCTGAAAACACTGAAGTCTGCAATTAAGTGCTGAAATTCATCCTTATATATATAAATACCATTTAAGTCAATGGCAGGTGTTTCTCCTGTTGTGACTTAAGCCTTATCCAGGGCCAGAACTAGGGGTAGGCAGATGAGGCACATGACTTGGTTGCAACAAACAAGGGCACAATAGGTGGGGGAGTGATAAATATGGGCCATGTGAACTGTGTGAGAGTGAGAGCTGTAAGAAGGTGAATAGGGTTGGACTATGTCACTGGGGCACCAGAAAAAAACCTTGTGGGCCCTGGTCCAAATGTAGTCCCTTGATTCAGAACTGCTGCCTTCCTCCCTTCCTTGTGGCTGGGATCTACAAGCTCCTAACAGGGTCAAAACTAGGGGTATGCAGAAGAGGCACCTACCTAAGGCTCAATGATTGGGGGGGGGGCACTGGGCAGGTACCTTTTGAAAAGTCTTCTGCCTACCCTTTCTTGCTTACTGCAGTTGCCCGTGCTTGTCACCATGCAAGGTGGTTGGCCTGGTTGACCCACCTCTGACTCCAAAACCTAGTCAGGATCTGCAGGCCTTCAAGCCTTCAAGCCTCATGTTGGCCAGCATCTGCAGGACTAGAAGGAAAGAGGATTTATGCCGTAAGGTGGGAATTTGTGGTCCAGGACTTCTGCCTTCCTTCTTCAATGCTAGCAGGGGCCACATACCCACTGCTGGCTAAACACTATGGGCTCAGGTGGAGAGAGAAAGTATGCTGTGGGACAGGGAATTACAACTGGGCATTTACGGGGTAGGTTCATGTGGTCAGGCCAATGTTTATGGAGAGGCCAGATTTTAGGGGATGGCATGCTGCTCAACAACATCCACATTGGTTCAGAAACACTAGGGATGTGCAGGAGATACTATGGTGCTCTTGTCCCAATGGTGAAAATTTGAGTAAATAAAAGGGAGGGGACGGGGGAGACGAATGACAGCAGTCCTAGGGGCGCCCGCTTTGTAAATGTGGTGGTGTGGAGGGTGCTCAAAGTGTGTGAGGGTGGTGAGCCCTTAAGGTGGCGGCCCCAGTGGGCCCTGGTCATCCAGTTTGAAACTGAAGGTGAAGGAGTTGCGCTACACTGTGAGTCTAAGAAGGGTGGGAGAAGTGTTTCTGCTAGTACAGAGAGAGAATATCATGGTTTCCTTTCAGGAATGTGAGGAATCAAGTATGTTTGTGTAAAAAAAAAAATCATTTTTATTTTTTTCAGTGAACAGTAGGGATGTAGCGAACGTCGGAAAAAAAGTTCGCGAACATATTCGCGAACTTGCGCAAAAATGCGAGCGGTTCGCGAACGGTTCGCGAACCCCATAGACTTCAATGGGAAGGCGAACTTTAACATCTAGAAAAGACATTTCTGGCCAGAAAAATGATTTTAAAGTTGTTTAAAGGGTGCAACGACCTGGACAGTGGCATGCCAGAGGGGGATCAAGGGCAAAAATGTATCTGAAAAATCTGCCTGTGTGTGCTTGGAAGAGATAGTGTAGGGGGAGAGCTGTTAGTGATTTCAGGGACAGATGATAGTAAGCTTGCTGGCTAGTAATCTGCTTGATACTGCTCTGTATTGGAGGGACAGAAGTCTGCAGGGATTTGAGGGACATTTTAGCTTAGGTAGCTTTGCTGGCTAGTAATCTACTGTTCTCTTTAAACAACTGCCATACGTTGACCTTGTAGGCATTGTTTGCCCAGTTTTTTTGGACGCAGCCACTGAAGCACAGTTGCCAGAAAAAATATGCCATATAAATGCTGAAAATAGTCATTTTTCGCCATACGTTGACCTTGTAGACATTGTTTGCCCAGTTTTTTTGGACGCAGCCACTGAAGCACAGTTGCCAGAAAAAATATGCCATATAAATGCTGAAAATAGTAATTTTTCGCCATACGTTGACCTTGTAGACATTGTTTGCCCAGTTTTTTTGGTTGCAGCCACTGAAGCACAGTTGCCAGAAAAAATATGCCACATAAATGCTGAAAATAGTCATTTTTTGCCATATACGTTGAGTCAACGTATGGCAAAAAATGACTATTTTCAGCATTTATATGGCATATTTTTTCTGGCCTCTGTGCTTCAGTGGCTGTGGCCAAAAAAACTGGGCAAACAATGCCTACAAGGTCAACGTCGTTGACCTTGTAGGCATTGTTTGCCCAGTTTTTTTGGCCACAGCCACTGAAGCACAGAGGCCAGAAAAAATATGCCATATAAATGCTGAAAATAGTCATTTTTTTGGTCGCAGCCACTGAAGCACAGTTGCCAGAAAAATTATGCCATATAAATGCTGAAAATATAAATTTTTTTGGTTGCAGCCACTGAAGCACAGAGGCCAGAAAAATTATGCCATATAAATGCAGAAAATATGCATTTTTTTGGTCGCAGCCACTGAAGCACAGTTGACAGAAAAATTATGCCATATAAATGCTGAAAATATAAATTTTTTTGGTTGCAGCCACTGAAGCACAGAGGCCAGAAAAATTATGCCATATAAATGCAGAAAATATGCATTTTTTTGGTCGCAGCCACTGAAGCACAGTTGCCAGAAAAAATATGCCATATAAATGCTGAAAATAGTAATTTTTTTGGTTGCAGCCACTGAAGCACAGAGGCCAGAAAAATTATGCCATATAAATGCAGAAAATATGCATTTGTTTGGTCGCAGCCACTGAAGCACAGTTGACAGAAAAATTATGCCATATAAATGCTGAAAATATAAATTTTTTTGGTTGCAGCCACTGAAGCACAGAGGCCAGAAAAATTATGTCATATAAATGCAGAAAATAGGCATTTTTTTGGTCGCAGCCACTGAAGCACAGAGGCCAGAAAAAATTAAACCAGTAGGGTTTGCACCCTAGTTTGTAACGGTGGCGGAGGGAGGAGGAGGACGCTAAAGGACAGCTGTGTGTGGAGTCATGAGGCTTGAAGAGAAGGACAGCTGCATAGAAGTCAGAACAAGTCTTCCGGCGTGCAGTAACCCTCCGAGATCCACCCCTCATTCATTTTAATAAAGGTCAGGTAATCGACACTTTTGTGACCTAGGCGAGTTCTCTTCTCAGTTACAATCCCTCCTGCTGCACTGAAGGTCCTTTCTGAGAGCACACTTGAGGCTGGGCAAGACAAGAGGTTCATGGCAAATTGTGACAGCTCTGGCCACAGATCAAGCCTGCGCACCCAGTAGTCCAGGGGTTCATCGCTCCTCAGAGTGTCGATATCTGCAGTTAATGCCAGGTAGTCCGCTACCTGCCGGTCGAGGCGTTCTTTGAGGGTGGATCCAGAAGGGTTGTGGCGCTGCCTTGGACAGAAAAACATTTGCATGTCTGACGTTACAGACTGGCCAAAGGGCTTTGTCCTTGCAGGTGTGCTCGTGGCAGGATTACTGGCACCTCTGCCCCTGGAATGTTGATGAGTTCCTGAAGTGACATCACCCTTAAAAGCATTGTACAACATGTTTTGCAGGCTGGTTTGTAAATGCCGCATCTTTTCGGACTTGTGGTATGTTGGTAACATTTCTGACACTTTATGCTTGTACCGAGGGTCTAGTAGCGTTGCGACCCAGTACAGGTCCTTCTCCTTAAGCCTCTTGATACGGGGGTCCTTCAACAGGCATGACAGCATGAAAGACCCCATTCTCACAAGGTTGGATGCAGAGCTATCCATCTCCGCTTCCTCATTATCAAGGACTGCATCATCCACGGTCTCCTCCCCCCAGCCACGTACAAGACCAGGGGTCCCCAAAAGGTCACCACTAGCCCCCTGGGAAGCCTGCTCCTGTTGGTCCTCCTCCTCCTCCTCCACAAAGCCACCTTCCTCCTCTGACTCCACTTCTGGCACCTCTCCCTGCGTTGCAGCAGGTGCCTGGGTTCGTTCTGGTGATTCCGACCAGAAATCGCGCGCTTCCAGCTCCTCGTCACGCTGGTCTACAGCCTCATCTGTCACTCGTCGCACGGCACGCTCCAGGAAGAAAGCGAAGGGTATTAGGTCGCTGATGGTGCCTTCGGTGCGACTGACCATATTTGTCACCTCTTCAAAAGGTCGCATGAGCCTGCAGGCATCGCGCATAAGCACCCAGTAACGGGGGAAAAAATCCCCAGCTGTGCAGATCCAGTCCTACCACCCAGTTCAAAAAGGTACTCGTTGACGGCCCTTTGTTGTTGCAGCAGACGTTCCAACATAAGGAGCGTTGAATTCCAGCGAGTCTGGCTGTCAGAAATCAAACGCCTGACTGGCATGTTGTAGCGCTGCTGAATGTCAGCAAGGCGTGCCATGGCTGTGTAGGAACGTCTGAAATGGGCCGACACCTTTCTGGACTGGGTGAGAACGTCCTGGAATCCTGGGTACTTGGAGACAAAACGTTGGACTATTAAATTTAACACATGTGCCATGCAGGGCACATGTGTTAAATTGCCTAGTCTCAACGCTGCCAACAGATTGCTTCCATTGTCACACACCACTTTTCCGATCTGCAGTTGGTGTGGGGTCAGCCACCGATCGGCCTGTGACTGCAGAGATGACAGGAGTACAGATCCGGTATGGTTTTTGCTTTCCAGGCACGTCATCCCCAAGACAGCGTGACAACGGCGTACCTGGCACGTCGAATAGCCTAGGGGGAGCTGGGGGTGCACAGGTGTGGAGGAGGAGAAGGAGGACCCAGCAGCAGAGTAAGAAGAAGAAGAAGACGAGGTAGAGAGCGATGGAGGAGTAGAGGTGGTGGCAGAACCGCGTGCAATCCGTGGTGGTGACACCAACTCCACTGTTGTTGTTGAGCTACCCATTCCCTGCTTCCCAGCCATTACCAAGTTCACCCAGTGGGCAGTGTAGGTGACATACCTGCCCTGACCATGCTTGGAGGACCATGCGTCAGTAGTCATATGGACCTTTGGCCCAACACTAAGTGACAGAGATGCGGTAACTTGGCTCTGCACATGTTGGTACAGGTGTGGTATTCCCTTTTTAGAAAAAAAATTGCGGCTGGGTACCTTCCACTGCGGTGTCCCAATTGCTACAAATTTGCGGAAGGCCTCAGAGTCCACCAGCTGGTATGGTAAAAGCTGGCGGGCTAAGAGTGCAGACAAGCCAGCTGTCAGACGCCGGGCAAGGGGGTGACAGTCAGACATTGGCTTCTTACGCTCAAACATGGCCTTCACAGAAACTTGGCTGGTGGCAGATGACTGGGAATGGGAACAGGTGGTCAAGGTGGAAGGCGGAGTGGAGGGTGGTTCAGACGGGTCAAGGAGAGCAGAGGTAGAGCAGTAAGATGCTGGACCAGAAGGAGTGTGGCTTTTAGTTTGCCTGTTGCCTTTGAGGTGTTGCTCCCAAAGTGCTTTGTGCTTGCCGCTCATGTGCCTTCGCATAGAAGTTGTACCTATGTGGCTGTTGGGCTTACCAAGGCTCAGTTTCTGACTGCACTCATTGCAAATTACAATGCTTTTGTCAGAGGCACACACATTAAAAAAATCCCACACTGCTGACTTTTTGGAAGTGTGCGATCTGGCGGTAACAGTAGAAGTTGGCGGAGTTTGCGGTATTGGCGGCAATGGCGGGTGCGTTGGCCGGCTGAACACAGGTGCCGATACATGTTGTTGCCCTACTGATCCCTGCGGGCTGTCCTCCCTGCTTCTTCTAAGTCTTATTCTCCTACTGCCTCTCTGACTCTCCGTCTCTCCATCTGAACTACCCTCCTCTTGCTCTCTTCTACTAGGCACCCACAAAACATCAATCTCCTCATCATCATTCTCCTCAGATGCATCAATTTCTTCTGACACATCACAGAAGGAAGCAGCAGCGGGGACCTCCTCCTCATCACTCATTATGTCCATCTCTATCGTGTTCTCTGCCAGAATTAAATCTGGTGTAAGGTCCTCATCTCCTTCATCTTCTTCTGGCAATAATGGTTGCGCATTACTCAGTTCAAGAAACTCATTGGAAAATAACTCCTCTGACCCCAGTGAAGAAGGGGCACCGGTGGTGGAGGAAGTGTTACGTGGGGTGGCCATAGCAGTGGAGGATGAGGAGGATGTTGTGGTAAAGTTAGAAACGGTAGAGGATGGGGTGTGCTGTGTAAGCCAGTCAACTACCTCTTCAGCATTTTGGGAGTTCAGGGTCATTGGCTTTTTAAAACTGGGCAATTTGCTAGGGCCACAGGATTGCATAGCAGCACGGCCCCTAGCACGGCCTCTGCGTGGCGGCCTGCCTTTGCCTGGCATTATTTTTAAAAAAACAACAACAACAACAACAAAAACTCAGTTGGTTTTTCTGGAAACGATAATACACACAGCTAGATGGCGGGTTGAAGAAAACACTGTGCAAATAATGCCTACAAAGTCAACGTATACACTACTACAGCGGTGGATACGGATTACGTAAAATATATGAATGCTGCTTGAAAAAAAGTAACTCAAGTGGTTTTTCTAGAGACGATAATATTATCAATATTTAGACAAAATGTGAACAAGGTCACACAGCTCGATGGCGGGTTGAAGAAAACAGTGTGCAAATAATGCCTACAAGGTCAACGTATACACTACTACAGCGGTGGATACGGATTACGTAAAATATATGAATGCTGCTTGAAAAAAAGTAACTCAAGTGGTTTTTCTAGAGACGATAATATTATCAATATTTAGACAAAATGTGAACAAGCTCACACAGCTCGATGGCGGGTTGAAGAAAACAGTGTGCAAATAATGCCTACAAGGTCAACGTATACACTACTACAGCGGTGGATACGGATTACGTAAAATATATGAATGCTGCTTGAAAAAAAGTAACTCAAGTGGTTTTTCTAGAGACGATAATATTATCAATATTTAGACAAAATGTGAACAAGGTCACACAGCTCGATGGCGGGTTGAAGAAAACAGTGTGCAAATAATGCCTACAAGGCCAACGTATACACTACTACAGCGGTGGATACGGATTACGTAAAATATATTATGGCTGCTTGAAAAAAGTGACTCCGGTGTTTTTTCTGGAGACGGTAATATTATGGATATTTAGACAGAATGGGAACAAGGTCACACAGCTCGATGGCGGGTTGAAGAAAACAGTGTGCAAATAATGCCTACAAGGCCAACGTATACACTACTACAGCGGTGGATACGGATTACGTAAAATATATTATGGCTGCTTGAAAAAAGTGACTCCGGTGTTTTTTCTGGAGACGGTAATATTATGGATATTTAGACAGAATGGGAACAAGGTCACACAGCTCGATGGCGGGTTGAAGAAAACAGTGTGCAAATAATGCCTACAAGGCCAACGTATACACTACTACAGCGGTGGATACGGATTACGTAAAATATATTATGGCTGCTTGAAAAAAGTGACTCCGGTGTTTTTTCTGGAGACGGTAATATTATGGATATTTAGACAGAATGGGAACAAGGTCACACAGCTCGATGGCGGGTTGAAGAAAACAGTGTGCAAATAATGCCTACAAGGCCAACGTATACACTACTACAGCGGTGGATACGGATTACGTAAAATATATTATGGCTGCTTGAAAAAAGTGACTCCGGTGTTTTTTCTGGAGACGGTAATATTATGGATATTTAGACAGAATGGGAACAAGGTCACACAGCTCGATGGCGGGTTGAAGAAAACAGTGTGCAAATAATGCCTACAGGGCAAATAATGCCTAAAAGGTCAACTTATACACTACTACAGCGGTAGTAAAATAAAAAAAAGTAAAATAAAAAAAATGAATATTAAAAAAAAAAATTAAAGTTGGTGCTGCTGAACTACTAGGAGCAGCAGATTAGCACACCAGTCCCACTCCCCAACACTGCTAGACTAATAGCACTGGGCTCTTATAGTAGTAGTAGTAGTAGTAGTAGTAAAACAACAAAAAAATAAATAAAAGCAGTCCTTACAAGGACTACTGTTATTGCAGCAGTCAGCAGATGAGATCAGAAGCAGGACAGCTGCCCACTGCAGCTACATACAGAGCACTGCAGTAGAAGGTAGATTACTAGCCAGCAAAGCTACCTAAGCTAAAATGTCCCTCAAACCCCTGCAGACTTCTGTCCCTCCAATAACAGAGCAGTATCAAAACGATTACTAGCCAGCAAACTTTCAACTGTCCCTGAAATCACTAACAGGCAGCAGCTCTCTCCCTACACTATCTCTTCAGCACACACAGGCAGAGTGAAAAAACGCTGCAGGGCTTCGGTTTTTATAGGGAAGGGGAGTGGTCCAGGGGAGAGCTTCCTGATTGGCTGCCATGTACCTGCTGGTCTGGGGTGAGAGGGCAAAAAAAAGCGCCAACAATGGCGAACCCAAAATGGCGAACGTCGCGCGACGTTCGCGAACTTCCGGCGAGCGCGAACACCCGATGTTCGCGCGAACAAGTTCGCCGGCGAACAGTTCGCGACATCTCTAGTGAACAGTGTACATGCACCTTTTCTACATAAGCCCAACTGAATGAGCTCATGTCAAATAGGGGGTTATATTTTCCCTTTAATTACAGCTCTTGACAGCAGCAAAAATATGAATGACTGAAAAATAAATGCATTGGAAAAAAACCTATATTAAGCAATGAAGAACTATCCGAAATGAATGACTCCAGGAAAACATACGTAAAGGGGAAAGACTTAATTAGCAATGTCATGACTAGATATCAAGATGGCAGCCCCAACGCTCAGGTTGAATGCTAGCTGACAACGATGTGAATACAAGTCAAACTTTGATTTGAACTTCACACTAATTTGCTGTCGTTAGGATACTGAGTGCTGTTCTAACCGACCGACATGAGCAGTTACTTTCAGAGCTGCTTTTTTAAACGTGAATTAAAAACAGATCCAATTCTTGTCCGCTTGTAGAGCCAAAGGTAATTGAGTAGCTGACACCTTCTGACCTAATCCTGTAAGTAAGTGTGACAGCTGCACCAGCTGCAGGGATCTCAAGCCTCCCAAACAAAATGTGCAGGATTTCGTGTTGAGAAACTGACTTCCACATAAGTCAAGGACAACTGACTTCAATGTAAACTGATATCAAGTTAATAAAGAGAGAGTTCTTAGGGTCACTGGCCCATAAAAAGAGTAAATGGATTTATGTCATAGATAATCAAGTTCATTATTTCTGGTTAAAGTTTGACCACAAGCATACAAACTATAGCATTTTAAGAAGAATACTAATCTGCCATGTTTGAGGAATTTTAAAGAGAAAATACTATTCTCCTTACTTACCAAAATATATTTCACACTCTTTGCCACAATCTTCTAAAAGTTTCAAAAGAGCCTTAAACTTATGAGGTTTTGGAAACATCTTCTGTTTTGTTGCAAGACTCAAGTCACTTGAAAGTTGTCCCCTTAATGTGTTTTCTTGATATCTTTAAGGCAACCAAAAATTCTGGGCTTTAACCATTGTAAACTTTGTGTCCTATTGAGTCCCATGGGTCGAAATTGCACATCATCTCCCGATGGCATGACATCACTTCTGATGGTACCACCGTTTCCAGCGTTCTGAAATTCTACATCACGGGTCCCTAACCTTTTTTTTTTTACCTGTGAGACACAGTCAATAATAAAAGGAAATGGTGACCAACACAAGCATGAATAAAGTTCCTGGGGTGCCAAACAAGTGCTGCAATTGGCTATTTGGTAGCCCCTATGTGGACTGGCCAGCATACAGGAGGCTCTGTTTGGCAGTACATCTGGTTTTTATGCAACCAAAATGTGCCCCTAGCCAGGAATTTAAAAATCAGCACCTGCTTTGAGGCCATTGGAAGCAACAGCCAAGGGGTTGGTGAGTAACATGTTGCTCATGAGCCACTAGTTGGGGATCACTGTTCTACATCATGTCCAGTAGGCATGACCTCCATTTTGATTCTAGACCCTGATCAGAATGTGGAGCCAACCATTTTATTTCTATGGTTGAGGACTTTATTACCCTGTTGTAGTAATCAAAATTATCCAACTGAACTACTGCTGGCCAGAAAGGCCTATAAAGACATGTTTATGGCCCCTAGATTGTCCAAGCTTTCCATTGACCTCTTTGCATGACAGCATAATCTTGCTCCTAAACATACAATATAGCAAATACCTCTACTACTATATGGAAACAGTTGGACACCAGTTTTATAGGTTCTACCTACTTATTGACTTATTGACCTCTATGTGTAATATAGACAAAAATCATTCTTATTACATGTATATTTTTATACCAATTTTACTCTATAAAACAAGATTGCTCCTTTGTCAACCCTGCACTACTAAAAATAACATAAGTTTTTAATAATATGTTGATTTTGAGATGACATAATGAGGTGTCAAATGAGGAAAGGAAATGGCAATACACTATAAACCTGTTATAGTATAGTTATACCAGTTGGATATTGTTGATTAATACAACAGGATACTGACGTCCTCAACCATAGAAATAAAATGATTGGTTAGGTCTCAAATCCTACAGGTTTTTGGCAACACATTCTGATCAGAGTCTAGGATCAAAACTGAGGTCATGCCTTCTGGACACAATGTAACAGTGATCCCCAACCAGTGGTTTATGAGCAACATGTTATCACCAACCCCTTGGCTGTTACTCCCAATGACCTCAAAGCAGGTGCTTATTTTTGAATTCCTGATCTGGGCCAAGTTTTGGTTGAATAAAACCAGATCTTTGGTTCCACATTCTGATTAGGGTCTCAGATTTAAGCTGAGGTCATACCTTCTGGACACAATGGATGACTTTGTTTTTCTTCTCTTCTTCTATCTGTTGACAGAGTTATTGATCTTGCAGACACCCAAGTGTTTAAATATTGGTGGCTATGTTGTGCTTATGGGTAGGAGAGTTTTTGGAGTTTGCACGTTTACAGGGAGAAAGACTGCAACTCTCTGAAGAGTTCCATGGCTGCAAATGGGTCTGATATTCATCCCATTACCTTCATTAATTGTTACTGACAATCTCTATCTCTTGAGAGGAGAAAGCATATGGCATCCATCAGTTACAGAACTTAAGAGGTAAGTACATGACTAAGGGTTCAGTAATTTGCTGATAGAATTTAAATTAATGCTGCTATGTACCATGTGACTCATGCAACTGAATAAAGTGCTGGAATGAAAGGGATGAAAAGAAGACATTGGAGATTTGCTAGAGAATATGTCCCAAGTCCTATCATATGGTTTTGGGTATGGTATTATGGGACTATCAATTAGGCTGTTGCACTTTTAGCAAGGTTTAACTATTAGAGAATGATTATTGTTAACTATTATGATTATATATGTATTAATGTACATTTTCCTCTCCAACCTTTGTATCTTCTCCCATAAAATGCCCTATAGTATCTTTAATAGGAATTGTATCCTAAGTGTCATTGTGATCAACAAGCTAATGATTCATACGCTTAGATGCCAAGAAAAAGATGTCTAATGAACTGCAGATTTAGGCACTAATCCTCTGTATTCTGGAAGCCCTGCATCTAATTAGTGTTTTGCAAAGACCATTCCAAGAGCAGCTCAGAGCACCAGGGACTTCTATAAAGCACGGAGACGGCGAAGGTAAGAGAATAAAATGATATCTTGGCTGCTTAGGAGCTAGCCGACAGATGGCTGTTATTTGAGCAAGGTCTTAGAAAGTGGTTTAGGACTTATTTCAGCATCTGCCAGAATGACTTTATTTGAGCTAGCCAATAACATGACATCAACAGAACTTAGAAAAGTACTTCAACCAAACATGTTCTTTAGGCAGAGAGATCCTGTTTGCAGAACTAAGTTTATTTTTTGGTTCTCACAGTCAGGGCCACCATCGAGGAGGCACAGGGGTGAAAGTTGTCCCAGGTCTGGGGTCTTAAGGGGGTTCTAACCATGCTGTAATTGAATTAGCCAGGCCCCCTTTACCAGGAGCAGGATATCGCTGTCAAAGCTGCTGACGTATGGGAGCCACTGGAGTAGAACGAAGCAAGACTTGCTGGAGAAGAATGAAGCAAGCAATGGCATAGAAGAATGAAGCAGTTATGGCAGAGAAGAAGAAGCAGTCATGCCAGAGAAAAACAAAGCTGTAAGAACATACCGTGGTGGTCTAGTGGGAGGGGGTCGGCAGGGACGCCTGCCGCCCCCTCGGCGGGGACACCCATCGCGAGGTGCATCCTCTTCTTCCTGAAACTGTGTACTAAGGGCGCGTGCAGTGCCCCTCTGCTCTTTGTCTTTGTGACGTCAGCATGCAAGGACGCGAAGTTTGAAAGTTAAAAGGCGCACTTGGGCTGTAGTTCTTTGCCCGTTATAGGTTTCCACATTGTGAGTTCCTGGTGCCTCTGTGCTATCTAAGCTTCTGTATTTCTGCAATCTGATACTCTGTTGTGACCCCTGTCTGCTACTGATGATCCTGACTTCTGGCCCCTGCCTGATAACCGACTCTGCTATATCTGTATCCCTTTCTGATTGATCTCCTGGTTTGACCCTTGCCTGCCTGACTCCATTTGTAGTCTGCCTGCCCCGACCTACGGCCTGATCTGACTACACTTTCTGTCTACGCCTTGTACTGTGACCGTCTGCCCAAAAGACTTTGCTTTACCATTGTGCTCCTTTGCACGTTCAGAACCCCTCGCTTGGCACCTCTCTTAATAAGACCTGGCGGCATCCGATTAGCCGAGGGCTCCTCCCAAGGTGAAAGGCGGCTGTTACAGGTGGATGCAAGAGCCGAGAACAGGGTGCTTAGCATTGGTTCTGAATTTTGGGTGCCGACCGTGACAAAAGCAGTTGTGGTGGAGAAGAACGAAGAAGCCATTGCCAGAATAAAAAGAAGAAGCCGTTGATAGAAAAGAACAAAGAAGCTTGCCGAGGAAAAAGAAGAAGACTGCCCACTGAACTTTAAAGTAAAGTTCCACTGAACACCAATGTTCTTTTTTCTTAAACCTGGCCACCAATATTTTTTTCAACGTGTAGTGGCAACTGACCACTATTGTGTAGGGGGCCTAGCCACCAGGGTTTTTTTAAAACTTTTAGGGGGCCCTGACCACCAATTAATTCTTTTAGTGCATAGGGGGCCCTGGCACCAATGGCACTTTTTAGGACAAATTTGCAGTAGTCCATCCAGAGTCTTCTCTAGAAATGAGCAATGACAATGTACCAATTGTTGAATATACATGCAGTTATATTAGGCATAGACTATATAGTCCCATGTCTATCCCAGAAGTGGCTGTAAGTTTTAGCCAAGTCTCTTGAGTGACACTAACCTTAATGTTTTATTTTCGAGACTATTGGGTAGTCTGTATTCCCTTATGTTTATAGAGACTTTGTTGAAATGTATTGCTCTACAGTTTTCATCTATGTAATGTCATCCTTCCTGGTTGTATGGTGTACTCCAAAAAGTGCATTTCTTGCTGTCATCCAAGCAGATCTTTAAAGGAACAAGGGGTGGCCTGTAAAAACAAAGCACCAAAGAATTCCATGTAAGTTATATCAAGAGAAATTAATTCAGATTAATTTAATTAAGTAAAACCAGTAATGGTGGCAGTAGTAAGATAATAGGGGACATTTACAATGACCTTGAACACAAGTACTAGAGTGCTAAGGGCACTCCTTGGTGCTAACTCCTTATATCACATCATAACTTTCATCTCTATGTAGAAACCCTGAGGGTTAAGAGTTTACTATGTTTCCCCTATATAGTTGGGCACCTAAGTGGCCCTTTGATCTATGTCTCCTTTTTCTGGGTCCACTATAATTTGATCTAGGTTCTTGTTGCCCAGTAGGTGTCAGCGTTTAAAAGAATAAAGGGGTATAGCCCCATGTGCTCAAGGTCTTTCCCGGGACCTCACCTCTCTGGAAAGGTTGTTCCAGGCCCAGGGATACAGTTTGGAAAAAGTTTAGATAGGATTAGCTAGTGACAGTTAGTTTTGTTATAGTTGCTCTAGGAGCAAGAGTAAGGCTCATGAAAGATATTGACAGCTTCTGCTCCAACGAGGAGGAATAGTGGGGTTAGGACCCTGTTGTGTGTGAACCACTGGTGTAGGAATTGCAGTGGGGGAATTGAGGACAAGGTAGGGTGCCAAGATACAAGACCCAAGGCTGAGGATCCCAAAGAACAGTGTTGCCAGAGTTGCCTCCGGAGTGTGGTAACTTACACTTTGCCTAATTTACCTCTGGGAGGGATCTGTCACTATTGCATTTGAATCTACCCCAAAGAATTGATTACTGTCTGCACTTATGTTGTTGTTCACTGTTAATAAACAAGTTATTGCTGCAAAGAAATCCCTGTGACTCGAATCCATTCTGCCCAGAGGAGCACACAAGATACCGGGAGTTGCTGGGATTTGCCCTGGTACAAATGGGTCTAAGGCACATTACAAGCATCATGGACTGTCCACACACTTTAATATACATGGCTTGAGCATACTCAAGGGTGGGCTACATCTAAATGAAGAGCAAGATACAGTACAGGTAGATGAAGGAACTAGGTTTGCCAAATTTTCTGGAAAAAAATACCGGCCTTCCTATATTTGTTATGGTTTTTCCCTATAAATAACATTGGCATCAAGCGCCATTTTTACCGGCCAGGCCAGCTGTATCTATTTTCCTAAAAAGTCCTACGGTTGTCAAAGAATTGCTGGCGTCAATTTTAGTTTTACTTTTTTTGCGAGATACACTGGGTGCTCTATTATCTTCTATTAGTGAACATGAAGAGACCGGTGTAGTCCTTGGGTATTTGCTATCTGGAGGCAAAACAGCTTATTTTTCTTTCATTTAATACAGCTTAGAGGAATGAAATGGGTTTATTGCTAGGGAATGATTGTTTTTTGTCTTTGCTAGGCTTCTAGAATGCGATGAGTAAGCACCGGTCTTCAGTATAAATGATAAACTTTAAGGCAAATAGGACTGGGCTTTGGTCACAGTTTGTGCTTGCCTTAGTTAAATATACCTTGTGTGAACTGCCCGAGGAAACATTAATTAAATCAATTGCGCTAATACTGCTTGGGTTAAATCAAAGCAGTATGTGAAAAATGTAAACTTTTCTGAGGAATTCGGCTTTTGCTAAAAATACTTTACTGACAAGAACATTCTTCTTTGTGATGTGCAATAAGCAGCAATAGCTTGTTTTTACACCCTCAGCTTGAGTTTTTGAGAGTCTACAGAGATTATGACTAAACTTAATGTTAAAATAGACTACAAAAAAATCATTGTTCAATGTTGTCCTTCAGCTATTGTTGCACTACAGCTACCAGAGACTATTATCCTCCACTGTTACTATAGACACCATCTCTCCCTACTATACCTGCTATCCCACAGTCACACTCCCTTCCCAGAGACTATTATCCCACTGTTACTATAGACACCATCTCTCCCTACTATACCTGCTATCCCACAGTCACACTCCCTTCCCAGAGACTATTATCCACTGTTACTATAGGCACCATCTCTCCCTACTATACCTGCTATCCCACAGTCACACTCCCTTCCCAGAGACTATTATCCACTGTTACTATAGACACCCTCTCTCCCTACTATACCTGCTATCCCACAGTCACACTCCCTTCCCAGAGACTATTATCCACTGTTACTATAGACACCATCTCTCCCTACTATACCTGCTATCCCACAGTCACACTCCCTTCCCAGAGATTATTATCCACTGTTACTATAGGCACCATCTCTCCCTACTATACCTGCTATCCCACAGTCACACTCCCTTCCCAAAGACTATTATCCCACTGTTACTATAGGCACCATCTCTCCTTACTACACCTGCTATCCCACAGTCACACTCCCTTCCCAGAGACTATTATCCACTGTTACTATAGGCACCATCTCTCCCTACTATACCTGCTATCCCACAGTCACACTCCCTTCCCAGAGACTATTATCCCACTGTTACTATAGACACCATCTCTCCCTACTATACCTGCTATCCCACAGTCACACTCCCTTCCCAGAGACTATTATCCCACTGTTACTATAGACACCATCTCTCCCTACTATACCTGCTATCCCACAGTCACACTCCCTTCCCAGAGACTATTATCCCCACTGTTACTATAGGCACCATCTCTCCCTACTATACCTGCTATCCCACAGTCACACTCCCTTCCCAGAGACTATTATCCCACTGTTACTATAGGCACCATCTCTCCCTACTATACCTGCTATCCCACAGTCATACTCCCTTCCCAGAGACTATTATCCCACTGTTACTATAGGCACCATCTCTCCCTACTATACCTGCTATCCCACAGCCACACTCCCTTCCAAGAGACTATTATCCCACTGTTACTATAGGCACCATCTCTACCTACTATACCTGCTATCCCACAGTCACACTCCCTTCCCAGAGACTATTATCCCACTGTTACTATAGGCACCATCTCTCCCTACTATACCTGCTATCCCACAGTCACACTCCCTTCCAAGAGACTATTATCCCACTGTTACTATAGGCACCATCTCTCCCTACTATACCTGCTATCCCACAGTCACACTCCCTTCCCAGAGACTATTATCCCACTGTTACTATAGGCACCATCTCTCCCTACTATACCTGCTATCCCACAGTCACACTCCCTTCCCAGAGACTATTATCCCACTGTTACTATAGGCACCATCTCTCCCTACTATACCTGCTATCCCACAGCCACACTCCCTTCCCAGAGACTATTATCCACTCTTACTATAGGCACATCATCTTTATGCTTGGAACCCTCTAAACATAACTGTAAGTCTAATTGTTAATACAAAAGTAGGAGGATAGGTCTGGCAGTTGGTTTGAATCGTGTTTTACAAAAAATATAACAATTTTTGTTTGTATTTGCAAACTAGAGCATTGTTCTACTGCATAAAAAGCTTTTGGTAAGCACTTTCCGAACAGACACCTTATTAAAGTAATTGGTTTTAACCTGAAGAAAGACACACTCAATAAAAACAATACTCTAGAAAATGACATCAAACACCATTATAGAGATTAGAAAATGTATATCAATATAGGCAAGGCCACTGTTGAAAAAATAGATGTTGTGTTTAATTGCCCAAGTGCTTTGTAGCTCCGTGGTAGAGCAGACAAAATGATCACATTCTAGCCACATTCAAGTGAATGAGAATTTGTAGGGGATTGCAATTTCATCTGAATGGGGATGTCTTGAGTGTTTTGGTCCCCAACCACAGAGTCTGCCTGTCTGCCAATATTTGCCATGGGTCAGTTAAAATGCCTTAGACTTTGCCACTAGAGCATTGAGGAAACATGTTTTTTAGTACAAAAAAAAGGGAAACATTTTAAACTATGGGAGACCAATGAATTTGTTTAATCACAAAACAACTAAATATAGACACAATCACAGAATTATTTTTTTTTGGAATGGGATATCGTTGGCATTATTCGGTTTTAGTGTAATTTCTATATGGCTATTCCATTCCAACAGTCTGGTCAGTTCTTTACGAGCAAATCTATTATGCTTCAATATAAGACAATCAGATTTTAATAAAAAAAAAAAAAAAGTTGAATTTTCCTTTCAGCGTTTACCAACGGGTCCCTGAATATTCTCAAAACCGTAACATATGGGCCTGTGTGTTTAGCATCAGCTGCAACTCTGAACGTAGTTAATTAAAATGTTCTGCAAATATCAGTGAGATAGAGCCACATGATGTAGATCCAAGTGATACTGGCTGGTCACAATTGAGATTGTGGGGGTCAGTTACTATGAATCTGCCCTGCAACTCCAATTTCAGTTATATATTCTTGTTTATTATCAAGTTCTCATTAACAAAGGGATTGAAATTACTTTTTTCTGTGCCACTGTGCCTTTAATAAGTCAGTGAATATTTCACCAAAGCAGATTTTTTTGTTCTCATGGGCTCAGGAAGTACAGATGGAGGAAAGCCAACTCTCGGCATGTCCTTTGGTCTCCCACCCTACACATGCTGTCATTATCATCCCATTCTTCACAGAAGTGTGATGTTACACACGCACACCCCTCCCTTCATTTTGTATAGAGATTTCAGCAAGCCAATGTCAATAAGTAGTGCCCTGAGCCCGCTCCCTACAGTTGCATTCTTGAGAAGGTCCTTTAAGAGCTTTCTCACTGAAAAATAAAAAGATTGTGATAGCTGGCATTTACTGTACCGTTATGGAAACTGTTATCCAGAATGCTTTCCATAATTTGGATCGCCATACTTTGTCTACTAAAAAATTATTTAAATATGAATTAAACCCACTAGGATTGGTTTCCTCTAGTAAGGATTGATTATATCTTAGTTGGGAGGTTCTGTTTTATTATTACAGTGAAGCATGAAATTATTTTTAAAAATTTGAATTGTTTGATTATATGGAAGATGGTCTTCCCATAATTCTGAACTTTCTAATGGGTTTCCAAATAATGGATTCTATACCTGTACTGTTGCCAACTTGGAGATGAGTGTGGTGCAAAGGAGTGTTGAGAAATAATGAGACACATCAATGATAGGCAAACGTCAGCACATTATCTGTAGTTGAACTATAATGTCCAGGAACTGTCACCTTTTTGATGCTTGAAGTTCTTGCCTTGTTTGCTCCTTCTGGACAAAATTCAAAGACACAGAAAGACTTTGTTGCCCTAGAAGCATGGTCATCACAACCTAACTTCACAAAAAAAACAATGTAGCAATTTCATAACAGGGTGGCATGTGTATCACAGAGATAAAATGTCATGTCTGGGTATGCAATAATGTCCCTTGTAGCCTATAGAACAGGGGTCCCCAACCTTTTTACCCATTCAGATGTAAGAAAAAAAGATTGAAGAGCAACATAAGCATGCAAAAAGTTCTTGCGGATGCCAAATAATGTGATTGGCTATTGGTAGCCCCTATGTGTATTGACAGTCTACAGGAGACTCTGTTCGGCAGCACGCCTGGTTTTATGCAACCAAAGTTAGCCTACAAGCCTGGAATTTAAAAATAAGCACCTGCTTTGAGGCCACTGGGAGCAACATCCAATGGGTTGGTGAAAAATGTTGGTTGGGGACCACTGCTATAGAAGACATGTTGTTTTTATTCAGATCATATATTTGTAGCAACCCCTTGTAAATAAGGCTTACCATAATGCTCAGCACAGACTACTTAGCACAAGTAACCAGATTTCCAAATGATCTTGAACTGGGTTGGTAAAGGAAATTCAGGCAAGCCAAAGTTCTTCTCTAAGGTGATGGACCCAGAAGTACACCCAAACCCAGCTCAGTGTGATAAATAAGCAATCTGATAAAGCATGCTTATCATTTAGACTCTATAAAGTTGTGGTTTCCAAGCTCTAGTGGTTTAAAGCAGTGAATGTGGAGGCGTGGCAAAGTCTAAAGACCAGTTAGAGTGAGATTTTGAAGAAAGCTTGTTTGCTCTCCTAAAGACACTTGAACCCACAGCTTGAGGGATAGTTATTATGAGATTTGTGATGTAGAAGCTGTCCCAGACATAGTTAACTACGGCTCAAAATTCCAATGTTTTTCTACATCTTGAGCCTCCAAGGAGGGCATTTCTTGAAAATGTCTAACAATCACTGCCATAAAGAGTTACTGCAGCAGAAAGAGCCCTAGCAAACCACATGATTCTGAACAATAACAATGGTTAGGACCCATCCTTTCCGACAGCTGTAACCTAGGGCACTTTATAGCCCAAAGTCCATTTTTTTTTTCCATTATCCCATGTTCTTCAGCAGATACTGGGAATTCAATATTCAGAAAGCCATGCACGTAATTGATTAAAGAGAGGGAAAATAAGTCTGGTTAAAATCAGCACAGCACTGTACAGCTGGAGAATGCAGAGGAAAAAAATGATGCTCAGATGTGTGACTGTTATCCATCTCTTTTTTCCATATGGGATTCAGGGCTGTGTGTACACATACTCTGTGTAGCAGGAGCTCTTTGGGATTTGGGGACAGAAAGGAAAATGTATAGCTTCTAATATTTAGGTATACAATTTTCAGGGAAAACCTGCTAAAATGGTCTGCATTTATAACCAGGATTCTTGTGTTAGAATAGTATTTATCCTTTATTCATGGTTTGTACCTTTGCAAGTAGAACTTTGCTTTTTCAGTGTTGGTACATTTAGTTGAAAAATTTACTTTTAGTATGCTGTAAAAAGGACACTCAATTTGAAATTGCTCTTTAATATTTATTATTTTAATATGGCCCTCTAGGTCAACTGCTTCCTACTTCTATGATGCCTTAGTGTGCCCTTCCTTCTAGTTTTAGGAACTCGAGTGGCCTGAATATCCTCTAATACAATGATCCCCAACCATTGGCTCGAACAACATCTTGTTCACCACTCCCTTTGATGTTGCTCCCAGTGGCCCGTATTTAAATGTGGCAGGAAGTGGTCATCAGCCTCTGGGCCAATGATACACATTACATACAGTATTATACTAATAACCCAAACTGGATACATTTCCTTCCTTCAGAATTAGAGAGTTTACAGAGAAGGGCAATTAAGCTGGTAAAAGGTATGGAAAATCTTAGCTATGAGGAAAGACTGGCCAAGTTGGGGATGTTCACGCTGGAGAAGAGGCGCTTAAGGGGTGATATGATAACTAGGTATAAATATATAAGCAGATCCTATAATAATCTCTCTAATTCTTTATTTACCAGTAGGTCTTTCCAGCTGACACAAAGTCACCCAATCTGATTAGAAGAAAGGAGGTTCCACCTGAATATTCGAAGGGGTTATTTTACAGTGAGAGCTGTGAAGATGTGGAATTGTCTCCCTTAAGTCAAACTGATACATAAGATAACTTTAAGAAGGGGTTGGATGGTGTTTAGCAAGTGAGGGAATACAGGGTTATGGAAGATAGCTCATAGTACAAGTTGATCCAGAGACTGGTCCAATTGCCATCTTGGAGTCAGGAAGGATTTTGTCCCCCTCTGAGGCAAATTGGAGAGGCTTCAAATAGGTGTTTTGCCTTCCTCTGGATCAACTAGTAGTTAGGCAGGTTATATATAGACGTGTGTCTTTTTTCAACCTAACCTACTATGTTACTTTGTCCAGCAACTAGGACATAAGGAAGTGTGGGGATTTAAAGCCATAGGGGTGCATTAAGCCTATGGGCCCCTACTGGTATCTCAGAGCTCTTAAGGGGTTTTACTCAAGGGAGTAGAAAAGCAACTGTCCCCATGAGAAAATGAAGAGGGGACAAGTCATAAAAACTCCTTCGCAAGGTGACTATGTCCTTCAAGTAGCTAAATTCTTCAGGTTTTTCTTTTAAAATCAAGAGGCATAACCTTGTTTACTATTTAGAATATAGTAAGGTGCCATTATTCAATATGAATTGATTTTGTGTGTGTAAATGATGCCAATTTGGATGTTATGAATCAGATTTATTACTGTATCAACCTCAATATTATTCAAGGAACCAATAAGTCTTGACTGAAGGAACTGCATTTTTTTTTTGTCAGAAACCATGCAGAATTCTAGAATCTTTGTTTCGTCCAAACACATTAGTTATTCATTTAAAGAGAATAAGCTTTGCCTCAGGTCTTTACCATTTATAAGACCAGAATCAATGTTAATTGAGCTGTCCATCAGACTGTAGACATGGCATGCTCCTCTACCTTCAATGAATAACATACCCTTCCCAAATAACAGGTGCTTTTTTACTCACCTCAATGTAAACTAGTGAAAGACCCCTAACATATATCAACATATATCATCAGGTTCTATTAATTCTATATCAAGTTTTATTAATTCTGCTGCAGAAGTGATATGTTTGAAGGGCCTACAAGCCCTCCTCCTTCAGTGGCTGGGTGCTCTCGCAACACATATGCATTCACAGCAAGGACAAAGGGAACAGGTGACATTCTCTCATTTGGAGACAAGAATAGCACAATTAATGCTTATCATGCCTCCTACATTATATCTCACCACCGCATTTGAGAAAGTATATGGTTGTAGGCAAGGCAGTTTCCGTTGAAATCCAAGGTCAAGGCAGGAGGTTGTAACGATGCTATCAGTTAACATAACAAGATACTATGGCAACTTTTCTAGCTAGAATTTCCCTTTAAGCTGAATGCAAACTTTTGAAACCTGAGAGATTAACTTGCGCAGAATGAGAGAGACATTTGATCTGTCTTTTCCTTGGAAGCCGCAGAAAAATGTACAGGGCTGAAATGCAACAAAAAGGATAAAATATTCATAAAAATATATTTTGTATTGTTAAAAACTTTTTATTGGTTATTTACAAAAGACACGGATAACACAGAGCAAGTTGTCCATGCTGCGTCCATCTGTGTTTGGTGTAATCATCCTGTTGGAGCCATGCCTGTAGCCACAGTGTGCTGCAAAAACATCCAAATGGATGGACTTCAAGGGGCTGATATGTCAACAATCACGGAATGATTACGGCTGTTCCAAAACTGTGTTGCAACTACACCTGGTTTTATGCAACCAAAACCAAAACACCCAACTACTCATGAGGAACTGATTGGGAATCACTACCCCAGACCAACAATTAATGATAATACAGTGATAAGTTGTACATTTAGACCTGTTGGGCAACAACCATATGTACAGCTAATGTAGTCCTCAGCAGAAGGGATTTCCAGTCTTCCCAATCAATATGTGAAAGAGGCCCAATGATATCTCAATAGGGAAGGGGATGATTTCAGGCATGTACATTTGCTGAAAAATCAGCAGCCAATGTCTTTTCTCTTTTTCAAAATGTGATACTGGAGCTAATTAAGTCCAGTAACTAGGTTTTTTTGCAACAATGGTATCTGCTTCAGGATTTACAACCTGTTATAATAAAGAGTATTCATACATAAAAGATGAAATAATCCAGAATTGTTCCATTGCTACAATTATTTTAATTTTCTCTTTTTTTTTTATAATACATCCATATCTTAGGTGCAACATCACTTTTAAGTCTATAGCCAGATACTGACCAAGACAGTCAGTCAATCACACAACTCCATAGTCAATAATTATAAAGTAAAGACGCATTGATATGCACCAGCCACTCTGGCATTTTTGCTATTAAAGGATTCAGATAGTCTCTGCCTGTCTTTTGCTTCTGTGTTTTTCAGGTTTACATTTCTCGATGAGAAGTCAAGGCAATATATATATATATGCTGTAATAGCGGCTTTGTTCTTGGTGTGACTGGACGCATTTATACCATTTACTCAAAATTGGCTTAGCAAATGTGTTTTTACAGGATTATGCTTTAATGAAACCTGTGCTGTCCTGTCCTTGATTCTCATCATCAGAGGCATCTAAGTGCCCATTAAACTGCCTGAATGGAAGGAGAGGTAAAGGTTTGTTTACTCCGTAAAAGTATGTGAACGGGTGCAGCCTCATCTGGTTGTAGTTTTCTGAACACCAATGTATCATCATGTAGACAAAATATACAGTATAGAGCAGCATTTCCTATGCCCCTTATGCAAAGGTGCAAGAGTGTTAAAGGGTGCAAGAGACAGCTCCATACGGCTCCTGTTCCCGGGAAATTGCTATGCTCTTTACCTGTCACTGGATAAAAATTTGGTGAGATGTGCAGAGCTCAACATGGGCAGTTATAAGCAAGCCCTGTCCTTACTGCCTGCCATAGGGCAAAAGGTAAGTTTAGGGCCATGTTTGGGCCTGCATTCCCATCTGCTCCCATAGCAGAAATAAGTAGGGGTTAGAAGGGAGGATCAATAGAGAAATTATGCAAGTTAGCACAATACTGGACTTACAAGAAAGTGGTGAATTTAAAAAAAAAGTTTATATAAAAAAAATAGCATTCTACAAAAAAGCCTTATGCGTTTCATGCCAAAGGAGCACCTAATCATAGCCACTTTGGCACAAAATGTGTAAGGTTTTTTTTGTATAATGCTTATTGTTTGAATAAACTTTGTTCAAATGTACCGCTTTCTTGTTAGTCCAGTATTGTGCCAACCTACATCATTTCTCTATTGACATTTCAAAAACCTTTCTCTGGCTGAAGGCTTCAAGGTGTGTGCACCAGGACACTACACTCGTTTCCAAGAATTTCTACTTGAACTTACTTCTGCACTTTTGGAATTTTTTTGCTTTAATCTGTAGAAGGAATGATGCCTCCAGTATAGTCTTACCTCCTGCCCTGAATATAGTAATAACACAGTAGATAAACCCTATAATGTTTCATTTATGTTCATTTGATATTTCAGAACTGAATTATGTATTGGATTACAAACATAAAAATATATCTATGTTGTTATTTTTTTCATTTACTGTCCCCTAGAGGTCTTGTACTGTAATGTGGAAGGTGTAGAACTTCTTCTTCTGCCCTAACTGCAACCTTTGGTGCAACTAATTGGTGCATCCACCTCTCTGTCAAAGCTCACAGCCCATTCATCAAAGGAAGTCCCACCCTCCTGACCAATGATGGACAAATTTGTCCAGTTTCGCTGAAAAATTTCCTGCGAAAAAAATGAAACACGAATTTTGACACCCACCTAAATTTTGACGCCCGCATTAAAGTCAATGGGCGTCTGAATAATGTTATTGTGTGACAGTTTTGACGTGAGCGACTATAGCCGCAGTTTGGTGAATTTATTCGGTGGTGAAACATGGAAATTTTCCGCAAATTCGCGTCTAACGAATTTATTCGCCCATCCCTACTCCTGACATATAACAGAACAGAAAGAACACACTGCAGGGAGAAGTGTTGTTTAGATGATTCACCTTAAACTCATAATTAAATGCAATAAAATTGTAAGTTTAAAAGATAGGGAACATCAGAACTTACTTTGACAGTGCATATTTCACAGTTGGTTACCATCTCCAGACTTCAATCCTTCAGCGTTCTCATTTGTTACATTGGCTCTGTTATTTGATGTCAAGTTTCTATGGCAATAAGATAAGAGACAATGAGACAATTTGCAGTTCATGTAGGAAACGTTCCCAGTTTAGACTCATTTGATGATGACATCAGAGAAGCATTTCTGAAGACTTCATATCTATCAATTTAGAAACAATGGCAAACTGGAGAATGATATTTTTCTCTGTATCCAGAGGTTGGATATATGTTTATATTAGAATTAGCGCTACCAATTCTGGTAATCGAATTCTGCAGAATAAAAATTAAAATTGTCAGTGGTGTAGAGAGTAGGAGAGGTTTTGAGGTATGAGTGTGTTGTTTGTTGGATGTTTGTGTACATACATATATACAGGTATGGGACCTGTTATCCAGAATGCTCGGGACTTGGGGTTTTCAGGATAATGGATCTTTCCATAATTTGGTCTTCATGCCTTAAATCTACTAGAAATTTAAACATTCAATAATCCCAATAGGCTGGTGTTGCTTTCAATAAGGATTAATTATATCTTAGTTGGGATCAAGTACAAGCTACTGTTTTATTATTACAGAGAAAAAGGAAATCATTTTTAAAGATTTGGATTATTTGATTTTAATGGAGTCTATGGACTCTACAGCCTTTCCATAATTCGGGACTTTCTGGATAATGGGTTTCCGGAAAACTGATCCCAAACCTGTATATATGTATGTGTGTAAAGTTGTGTTGGCATGTGTGTGTGACATGCCTGTATATGTGTGTGTGCAAGTGTGTGTAGCCTTCAACTATCCCAAATAACAGTAAAAAAAAACAATCCAAGGAATACATTAATTTTTCTCTGTACACCTGCAGCACTTTTATTTTCTCCTAACCTATAAAATGTTCCTTTATTTTTCCTCCTGCTATAAAATACGCTATTCTTCGTTGTTCTGAGATGCGGGTTGTTTTATATTTTGCTATAAACATGCTTCAGTGGAGCTTTTACATTAAGAAGCAGCTTTATTTTAAGGTCTGTTCTCAAACCTTGCTCTATTTTATCTCAAGGAACCAGAGCTACAACACCCACTTACCGCATCGCTGCACCTGCACTTTTCTGCATGGTACAAGGTCTGTTAATGTGTGAGTCAGCTCTTTGCCTGACAATGCCTTGTCCATGTATCTGTCTCAATAACTGGACTAATGTCTACAGTCAAGAACTGGGCTACAGTATTGTGTATGGGAGCAAACGGTTAAAGGGTTAACTAGTTACACTGTCAACCAATCAGAAATTTGATTTTATTATTGTACTAAACTAGTGAAAATTAACTGCTGAAACGGCGAAAAATTCGTGAAACTCGAAAATTTTTAAATGGCACTAAAGTCAATGGACATCGGAATAGTGTTGACACGTGGCGTGATGGTTTTGATGAGAGCGACTTTTTGGACGCAGGTCCAAAATTTTTTGATGCCGCGGAAATTTGCGCCAGTTTAATTTATTCGCCCATCACTAGAGCTGACACCTCAGGGGCCCCCCACCCCAATGGCCAGTCTCCACAGCCCTCCTTCCACACAAACCGTGTACCTTTTACTTCCTCTTTGTGGCGATCAGGGATGGGGCTAAGCCGTAGTGATGAGCAAATTTGACCCATTTTGCATCGCCAAAAATGTGCAAAACAGTAAAAAATTTGGCAAACGCATTGAATTCGACAGGCCATTCTTTGCACAATAATTTTTCAAACCATACAACATTTTTTAAAAATGCAAATTTTTAAACTATCCATTATAGTCTATGTGGTAAATTTACTAAGTGACGATAATTCGTCAGCGACGGCTTTGCAGCCACACTTCGGCAGGCGGAAATTCGATCAGACAATGCTACTTTACTAAAATGCAAAGTTGAGTCCAGCGCGTTGAACACTGCCAACACTTCGGTAGAGTTACTTCAGCAATTTAAGCAAATCAAAGCGAAGATGCGCTAGTGTTCAATTCTGCCTAGCGCAACTTCATTAGAGGTCTTCGCTCAGGCTAATTTGCATACGGTAGAGAATTTAATGGACGTATATGTTGCAGCAAATACATTACATTACACAAGTCCAGGGAACCTTAATAAAGACATTAGAGTTGTTATAATGCCCTACACATGAGCCCACTGTATAGTTTATGTTCCATATGATAGAAAATGTATTGGGAACCCAGTTACCCAAAAAAAAATTGAAGGACTTTTGCAGGCTATCACTCTGAAAAAAGGGAAAGATGCCAGTGTTTTTTGGACTTAGAAACTTTTTCCACTAAATAATATGATGTAAATAACAGAAGATTGAGGAAGATCTATGCACTCCATTGCACTTAACCTGGTCTGAGGTGGCGAAGGCAAGTCTGGCGAAAGAGGTAACGTTCAGTAAAATCTGTATCTTAGTGAATTTGCAGAGTAACGTACATTCGCCAGTGCGAAAATTCGCCTGGCGATAGAGTGTGAATCACCACTAGCGTTTATCTCCTTCGCTAGCGAAGTTACGCCGGCGCCCGTCAGAAAATCGGCAAAGTCCCTGAAAAAGGTAACACTGACAAATCTTCGCCAGCGTTAGTCACTTCACGCTTTAGTAAATCTGCCCTTACGGTTTTTTTTTTTTTCTCTGTGAAATGAGGCAAAATATTTTGCACATCCTTATGAGCAGGCCTGGATCAAGTGTTTTTTTTCCCCGGTGCCCAAACAGCCAAGTCAACTCCATCAAACTGATTTTGAAGCTTATTAGCCAATGTGTGTGGGGGGGGGGGGCAAAATGATGGCATGCCCCTCCAATATTAGGTTGGATATCTCCAGTTATCTATTGGGCACGTTTGAAATTTCCAATTTAGCAAGGACAAACAAGGGAAAGTTGTGTTCACCACTAATTTAGAAACCATTAGGCGGGGGTGCAATGAGGCTGTGACCACAAAATATATATAGACAAATACAAGAGTCCTCTGCACTCAACCCATTATCAATATCTTTAGGACATTTTGTGCCTTGAGCTACTAAAAATGCCTTACACTTTAAACAAAACAGGGATTGTTTGTCCATATATTGCAATATATTTAAGATGGCAAACTTAGTCAAATTCATTGATGGTCTGGCCAGTCCTACACTCAACTTTCATGTAATTCTTTAAGAATTCTATTGCTTCATTATACATTTTACAGAGGGAATAAGTTTTACCTGCAACCTACTTGCTGCTTTCAAGGATAAAACTCGCAAACATGGTTGTCCTTTTATTGGCCAACAGTGGGATCACCTGACTATAGTTGGGAAGAGTTTTCTATGTTTGTTATAGTTATACAGGCACAGTGACCAGCTCCATGTTGTAGCTCCCACCCTTCCCAGCTATAGTCAGGTGATCCCAGTGGTGGCCAGCAAAAGGGCAGCCATGTTTGGGAGTTTTAACCTTGAAAACAAGTGATTTGCAGGTAAAATGTAGTCCCTATGTTAAATGTATAATAAAGCAGTTGAATTCTTAATTAATCAAATGAAAGTTGGGACTGGCAGCTTTTTTTTGTAAGTTTAGCAAGGATCCTATTGAACTGTGGTGGTGAAACCCTCACCCAATGGGACTGCAAAGGCCTGTCAAGGGCAAAATCATTGGATCAACCCAACTTGGCATGCTGATTTTGTGGCAAAATTGGTTGAAGGTCTGCACCAATCACCATTGTGTTTATTTAGTCTGCTCTGATGAATTTTTTTTTTCTCTTTTTTTTTTTTTTTTTCAACTTTCTGTTTATTGAAGTTAACACAGCAATTCAACAGAATGCACTTGTCATTTCCTGTTAACATATTGATCAATAAACTTTTTCTGACATACATTCGTCGCTTAATTTGTGCTCTGATGAATTTTGTGCCTGGTAAGTACCTTGCCTATAATCACTTTTAATTTAAACCTTAAAAAATTGATTTAACAAGCACTGTATTATTACAAAAAAGCAGACCAAGCAAAAATTATAAAGTTTTAGTAACAGATGTCACAATGGGCAACAGAATTGCTGTTTCTCTGATCATTACTGATGACAGTTTTAGATCGTAATCACCATAACTGTTATAGCCAACATTCCATTACCTATATAATATATATAGGTTTTTATTGTATGTCTAATTAAATGCAAAAGAGCCTGAATCTTATAACAATCAGAAGAAAAAAACATTATGGCTGATGGCACATGGCACCTGAAATCTCCTCCTGCCAACTCTTGCTGACTTAAATAGGACTGGCGTTTCCAGATCAAGTCATTGGGATGCTTAAAGGGGGTGGCAGATGTTCAGCTCCCCATGTGCCATCAGTCTAATTGGTCTCTTCAAGATCTCATCACTTTGCTCCGAAATAAGTGTGCAGATAACTCGAATCCTTGGATGCACGGACGCTGCTTCCTTATGCTGGGCTTATAGTGAGAGACGAGATCTCAAGCAGATAATTGATTGACATCAGAACTCTCCCATTTTCTATTTAGAGATGCACAGACGTCTTTTTTTCCATCACATTCCAATGGCGGGCGCTAAAAATAGAAGGTTTTTTTTATAGGTAATTATCACTTGTTGAAATTAAAGAGTAGTTTAAATTGAAATTTTAATTACGTTTTAAATTGCACCTCATCTTGTCTGGGAAAATAAAGAATGTTGTTTGGCTTGGATTTCTTTCTTTTTTTTAAGTTTAAAATACCGCAGATTGAAACAAGGCTGCTTTTGGATGTTTGAGGTTAGGAAAACTTTAGAGGTTATGGCACACCAGGCCCAGACTGGCAATCCGTGGGTTCTGGCGAATGCCAGAGGGGCTTCTGTAAATTGCCATAGACAGTCACTATTTATTGGGCTGGTGGGGGGCTGTTTGGGCCTCTGTATACCTGAAATGCCAGGGCCTATTTTAAATCTCAGTCCAGACCTGTGGCACACCTAGGACTTCAATCTAAGCAGAGGATCACCGAGGGTCTTTTCCCATGCATACCAATAGGTAGCACCAAGATTAGCTAGTAGCAATGATTGTCTGTAACTGCGAGACATCAGCTCAAGTGATGACTGCCTCTTACATCTGGAATGACCACATGGATAACTCCAAGGCACGCATTTATTGCAGTGTGTTTTTAATTTAAATGTGTGTATGTGAATTCCCATAATGCACCCACATGCCTCTCCTTCCTGCACAGGCACAGAATTGAGCCCTTTTGTACAATATATCCTGGATTTCTGGACAGGAATTATTGCTTTGTGGGATAAAAAAAATTTAGATTTTGGACTTCTCTAATAAACATACTCAACGGTTTTTCTCCATTCCATATGGAAAAACTATGGGTGCAGGTCAATGAAGAATTCCTGGATGATAAATAATGGCTGCCTGAAGAAGAAACATTCCTGACATTGCAGATGTGACCATGTTCATAGATGAAATGATACATCAGTTGTTTACATGGCACCACAAAAAGTCAAGGACCTGTGTCTCAAGAGATTACAGTACATCTGCATCTGGCACACTTCCAGGAGGTATGCAAGCAAAACAAAGTTGGAGAGCCAATGGAACCCCAAGGTTATCAGTATAATATGACGATGACACTTGGAGATTCCCCAGATTTATAATTCATTATTATTCTTTCATCATTAATATCAGTTGCTACTGCCAAATTCTATTCCTTTACATTGTGTCACTCGCCAGCCACTGAGATTTCTTACTGCTATTGACTGACCGGAAGTTATTGTGTGTTGGTTTCCTAAGATAATTATCGCCTTTTTGAAAGTTCACTCAACAGAGGTAAAAGGTGAACGTGCATGCTTTTATCAGTGACATTTCCCCCTTTAGGTACTGTAATCCAAATACCTGAACACCTGTATTTCAAAATAAGCCCTTATACTGTATATAGTGATGGGCGAATATGTCCCGCAGATTTGCTTCGCCAGAAATTTGCGAAAATGCATTAAAGTCAATGGGCATCAAAATTCTGTTCAAATGCATTAAAGTCAATGACAGTCTGAATAACTTTGTAGCACAAAACTTTTTAAGCGTGTCCCAATTTCGCAGTTTCACGGAAAGATTTGCCGGCGGTGAAGTACGGAAATTCACCATGAATCCATGCATGCCGAATAAATTCACCAATCACTACTTATATATGGACCTGCACTGGTCTGTCTGGGTAACTGTGTGTTTAGGACACTGATCCGCTTGTTCAATTTATCCATTACATTTCTGCCAAAAGTGGGGTCTCCTCATTTGAACTAATGTCATTCTACACCATAGCCCTCACTGCTAGTCCTTAATGTACCATGGCACTAATGTTTGGTCTATTTCAATCCTTCAATCTGACCCTGGGGAAGACAAATATGTATTTCCACCCTCCCCCCAAACTTGTGTGCCATTCAGGTGCAATGGAGTCCTGCAATTATCAAACAATGCCTCTGCAAAAGCCCAGTGTGAATGATTGCTAAGTGGTAGGATTTTTCAGCCCCTAAAGGTGCCCATAGGTGCACAGATAATATTGTACAAAATGAAGAAGACTTGGATCGGCTTGTCGTTCGGGCTGGGCGGAAAATTTTGATCGGGTGCCTTTGAAGGCACTAGTGATGGGTGAATTTATTCGCCAGGCGCAAATTTATGGCAAATTCCCACGATTTGCCCCGGCGAATAAATTCGCAAAACCAAAAAAAAATGGACACTGGCGTCCAAAAAATGGACGCCGGTGTCAAAAACGAGATGCCGGTGGCATTTTGCAAATCTTTCACCGTTTTGCAAATTTCGCAGGAAATTTGCGAATTTTTCGGTGAAGCGAAACACCCCAGATTCGCCCATCACTAGAAGGCACCCAAACATCGGCCATTGTTAGTGGTGAATTGTCAGATACAGGTAAAATTCTATTGTTTTTACCTGTATATCTACCTGTATATCTGACAATTCTGCTCTACACGTGTGTATTGAAACAATCTATCTTTCTTGGAAAGATCTTTTCCAAGAAAGATCGTAATTGTTAAGTCTATCGCCACCTTTAGAGGTTGTGTAACATTGCCATTGTTATATGAGGCATCATTGTATCTGATGCATAAATGAGAGAAGTTGGGCCAAAATGAGAAGTTGGGCCAAAATGTTTTTTGAGTGGGCTTGGTGTCTCTTCCAGCATTTGTTATTTATTAGTTATTAGTATGTCATTCATTGGGGATAAGTCTGCTGGGCCTATTATTGCCTTTGACCCTGAAATTTCGATGCCTGTCCAAACCATTCGCGTGTTTTCTCGTTCTTCCATGTAGGCTGCCTGACCTGACCCAGAACTAATGACTTGCCTCTTGTCTCTTCCTGGAACCGATCTCTTCGACTGAGCCTCACTGGCTTCTCTCCACTCACCCCTGTATCATCCTCGAGTCGGTTCCATGCTGTATAAGCCGCTTGTGGAGCCTTTTCATCGAGAAAGGATCTGTCATCTCATCTAGTCTCTTCTATATGCTTGACTTGATCATGGCAATCCTTTCTCTTTTGAATAAAACTTTCTCTTTTTACCTTTCTGATTTTGTATTTTTGTTTCTATTTACAGCATTGCATTTAATGTACACTATCTGAAGAATGCAATAAAACCTCTTATCACAAAAATATGTCTTTCTTTAAGAGGGATCACAGTTATTTTCCTTAAAACCAACATTATGGGGCAGATTTATCAAAGGTCGAAGTGAATTTTCTAATTAAAAAACTTCGAATTTTGAAGTATTTTTGGGTGCTTCGACCATCGAATAGGCCAAATTCGACCCAAATTGAAAATACTTCGAATATTCGACCATTCAAAAGTACTGTCTCTTTAAAAAACTTTGACTTCAACACTTTGCCACTTTAAACCTGCCGAATTGCTATGTTAGCCTATGGGGAGCTCCTAGAACCTAGAAGTTTTAAAAAGTTAAAGTTAAAGTTCGATCGATCGATTAAATCGTTGCTATGATCGATTGAACGATTTTACTTCGACTGAAAACGGCCAAAAAATTCAAAAAGAAAAGTTCGACTATCGAATTTGGCCAATTCGATGGTCGAATTTCGAAGTTTTTTAACTTCGAAATTCGAGCCTTAATAAATCTGCCCCTATATATACAGTATGTTTTCTGTTAAAATGTGTTTTACATCCCCGTCTGATCAATTATGTTGGAACTGCAGTTTATACTCAGGAAATTCCTAGGATTCTCCATAATTACATTTAATTTAAATGACTTTTAAAATCAGACACAATAAGAAAATACTTCAGTTTGAGAGATTGTAAATCATTTCATCATATAAAACTCACAGCACTTTTTAACTATATTGTTGTAATCCATTAGCTGCAGGTGATTTGCCCAATTAATCTCCCAGTTTATTTATGGGATTGAAAGAAGGGTTAACATACACATTGAAGAAATCCAATGCAGTGAGTTCAGAACTTTCCTCTTTCAGACTGCATTACATTTATCATGTGCAAAGACTACATCAAAAGCCCTTGGAGAGGGAGCTGAGTTAATGTAAACTGACCTATTTAATAGTATGTTCGGTTTCTTACTAGGTAATCTTTAGAAGAATTTTATAGTTCCCATAAGAGGATAAAAATGCAGGCTGTTTGATGAGGAAAAGAAATTCAATATCTCCGCTTTTAAACATCTGTAGAATCACGTGCAGCATTATTTTTACAATTATTATCAACAATAATTTTTTTCTTATGTTAATTTTCTCAAAAAGTATGGGGTAGAATATCTCTAACACGATGGTGTTTCTCTGAGGTGGAATAGTAAGGAGTAGCTAGAACATCACTACTAGAGTCAAGTCAAGTCATAGTTACCTTATTAGGAAAAAGATAGTATGTTGGTCCAAACCCTGATGTAAAAGAAGGCCAAAGTGAAGTATGAGATCTTGTTTTTTTCTCTTGGCACCTGGATAGGAAGAAGAAATTATGTACATCCAACCCTGATGTAGAAGAAGGCCCCAGTATAGGGGGGACCCTTTTTTATTTATCCTGGAACCTCGGTGGGAAGAAGAGAGTATTTAGATCCAGACCATGATACAAAAGGCCCCATTGAAGTGTGAGCTCTTGTTTTCTTTCTCTTGGAACCTCAGTAGGAAGTAAGAGTATGTAGGTCCAAACCGTGATGTAGAATAAGGCCCTAGTGAAGTGTAAGCTCTTGTTTTTTTCTTTTGGAACCTCATTAGGGAGAAGAGATAATGTACATCCAAACCCTTATGTAGAAGATGACCCCAGTATAGTGGTAGCCTGTTTGTCTCTATCTTGAAGAGATCATGTAGGTCCACACCCTTATGTAGAAGTCCCCAGTGAAGTGTGCGCTCTTGTTTTCTTTCCCTTGGAACCTCAGTAGGAAAAAAAGAGAGGATGTAAGTCCAAACCAACTCCTGTTTTCTTTAGAGCCTCAACAAGAAGAAGAAAAGATGTAGGTCCACACTGATATGGAAGAAGCCCCCAGCGAAGTGTAAGCTCTTGTATCTCTCTATTGGAATGTCGATAGAAAGAAGAGAGGCTGTAGGTCCAAACCTTCATATAGATGAATACCCAAGTAAAGTATGAGTTCTTTAGCAAGAGATCCCAGAAGAGCCCACGGCAGGGCAGGTCGACAATGGAAATAAGTGATTAGCCAGTGACCCATGTTTAATTATCTCTTCAGGTGCTCTAAAAGCACAATATAGAGAAGCTTTTTAGTGAGCAGCCAGTACCTTTACCTAGGAGTGAAAGTGAGGTTAGTACCCTTTATCCTTCTTCTTAGGGACCTATGGATTTAGAGGGAAGAGAAGAATAGTTTACTTGAGTGAACTATAGTCCGAAGCTGCTGAGAGTAACATGTAGCATATAGTTTACTAGCTAAGACACACTACCCTAATAACATGAATTTTATTCAAAGTAATAATAATCCTGACACTGAGCAGAAACTGCCCCCATTTATCCTGGACAACTGAATCCAGGTGAAATCTAATCAATATTCTACTTCTTCTATTCTACTATTATTTGTTCCACCTTCACAAATTCAAGTCACCAGAACCATTTACAGGCAACTCATTTACTCAACAGTGACTTCCAGGGATGTATTCGTTTTCAGCGTAAACTAAAAACCATTGTGATACTTGGCCATCTCCATCGAATGGGAACTCTGAATGCTAGTCTGAAGAACTCAAACAGTTATTCTGACAGCTGAATTGTCATGACTTTTTCATCCTCGATATAAACATTAGTACAGTACATGCAATATCCTTTTGCTGTAAGTCTAGAATCTCACATGCAACTCTGGTCAGTGACACTGGTATCATTTCAAATGAATTGGGCCAACTACCAATTACCAAGTAGCATTATACTGAATTAAATAACATAACCATATGGCATTCCCTTCCTGGCCATTATAATTGTTTTTCTATGGAATTACTCCATTTGTAGGTTCCTAATCCAACCATTCTGGCAAAGAACCTCAAGCATTCTTCACACGTGGATTGAGTTTCACTAGATCATGGTTTAAAGTAATCTTGAGTCTTGAGAGGAACAAACATTTAACTCTCTCTAAGACATTTCTCTTCTCCCATTAGTAGTAGAAGTTACTGCACACGCCATGATTAAAAGCACAGTGCAGTACCGCCCACTTTTATTAAGCCTTTCAGGTTTATGATCACAACTACATTCTGAATTTAATTCTTAATGCATAAAGGGAAATGAAGGCTGATGTTAGATAATGCAGAGTCAAGAAAAGTTAATGGACAAGACAGGCAGCGACATGGACTTAAACAGCAGCAGCATGAAGTAGTGGATAATGAGCTAAGTGTATAACCAATTACAGTTTACTTCCATTGAAATATTAATAAAGGATAAGTGCTGGCACCAAAAAAAGACTGTTGACACAACTGAGTAACAACACCGTGCATAAAAGCATGGATGCACATAAAGGCGTGTAAAAATTAACAATATTAATTATATAAATATATATCTACATATTGGAGTTGCATCATTAAAAATAACCAAGAGTCCTCTGGACAGAAGAATATGCAGGTCAAACTAATGGATCAATAAATATATAGAACATGACTGTCCTCCTTTGGAAAGATGACAAAAAGAACGAGGAACACTTCCTAGCATGGTGCATCTCCAAAATGAACTATTTCAAATGAGATTCTCCTGTCCTTCTAAAAAAACAAAATCCTACTTTGTTGCAGCTTCTAGAATGATAACAAAAAGAACAAGGAACACCTTCTCGCATGGCAGATATCCAAAATGACCTAGTTCAAATGAGATTCTCCTGTCCTCCTAAAAAACAAAAGCCATCTCTGTTGCAGCTTCTAGAATGATAACAAAAGGAACACCTCCTAGCATGGTGGATCTCCAAAATGACCTAGTTCAAATGAGATTCTCCTGTCCTCCTTAAAAACAAGAGCCCTCTCTGTTGCAGCTTCTAGAAAGATAACATTTTTTAATCCACAGCAAAGACACATTTCCAAACAAATGAAACACAATAGGCAGGATTTAACAAATGAGGGGTATTCCTTTATTAACGCCTAATGGAAATAACATTTGCTAAAGCAAGAGTAGAATAACCAAGCCAATGCTTTTTTTTTGGACAAGATGAGTTCCTAACAAGTCATTATTTAATTCAAAATAACAGTAGAAACCATTTATCAAAAATGTTAACATATGTTAATGGGAGCTGCTACACCTGGATAAACAAAGCACTCCGACAGGAAACTTTGGGAAGGTTATGTATGGATATGTAATGAACAAGAATCTATAATATCTATTGTATACATTGTAGCACACAAAACCTCATTTTGCCTTTGCTTTCCTTACAATGGGCCACCGGAATGAATTCAGTTCTCGGCTAAGTCTAAACTCTTTCTCTTTCAGGTTTAAACAAAATCTACATTCTTAGGGAGAAAAATGCTATAAAACTCAGTTCCCGCATCAGTGTTAACGAAACAATAAAGTAAAGGTCAGTTAACTATGGCACCAATAATCACGGTAGTAGCATGGTAATGCAGTGTAAAAAATCTAATTACGCACATGGCTGTTACCGAAAACCTGAAAAATGTAAGGAATTCACATAAAAGGGTAATTATGCTCTGTTTCCATTTAATTGAATTGTAGTAAGTAAGCCACAGATGAATGATTTGACCTTTAATATTGTCTACAGATTTCACCAACTTTGGGCTGTGGAATTAAGAGAACTTTGTGTAAGATGTATAACATGCCAAGTTTCTAAATAGAAAAACCAACAATCTAAAGCTAACAGACACATTTGATCCAACAGTGCAGAGGGGCTATGCAAAGACAAAATAATCATTAGAGGAGAAATATAGGGTTACACGAGTCATTAGGTGCTTTAATGCGTAGGTCATAGATGTACGACTAGAGAGAAGCACACACCTTCAGTTTATCCACAGAATCCCTGTATGCTTGCATCTGGATGAATCTCTGGCCAACCATTGGTTGCACTTTAATCTAAGAGTGCTATACATGGGTCATCCTCTCTTAATCTATAGGCAACAAGAGTCTTTGAGTGGATGGGAGTAGATGATATTCCATCAACATCACCACCATTTATACATAGAAAAATGGATGCTGGGAAATAACTTACTGAATCAGTACAAGTGAGGCCACTGATATTTATAAATCATAAAACAGAGTGGAATAGTTCTTGATCACTGTTCATGCGACCTGCTTCAGGACAGACAGTAATTACAGCTCCCAGGACTCAACCATATCTCTCACTGTGCTATTTTGAATGCTACTATTACAGCGAAGAACGGTTTCATATGTGAAGGAATGACACCTATCAGAGCTCAAAAGAAACCAGCTGCTGTTCAGTACAGTCAGCCACTCGGAGTGACTGGAGAAATTAGTAATTCAGCGTGTTAACTATTTACTCTAACCAGAAAATTGCCCTTGTAAAACTGATAGTTTGATCATTTGCCAGGGTCGAATCTTTCCCCCGATATGCCCACCAAAGGCTACGATTTTAGGCTAATCTGATTGTTTAATCCTAGAACCAAATGATCAAATTATAATGATGGGGAAACAAGTCAACGGAACGAGGACTGCATCAACAAACCTGCCGATTGTGATCTGGCTGATTTTGGCCACATATCGGTCTGGGAGGCCCATTGGAGGCCTCATGTACTGATAGTTATGCTACCAAAATTGGTCTAAAGGACGATAATCAGCATCTTAAATTTGCAGATATATGGGCAGCTTTAGAGTATGATAATTTATGTCTTTGTCTTGGGCAGTGTTATTATCCCCCCTGTGGGCCATGCCGATATAAGACCTTAAGCTGGCCTGGCATACAGAAATCTGCTCATTTGGTGATCACTCCCTGATTTGCCCAATGGGCAATATCTGGCTGATTCGATTGTGGGCCCTAGGACCCAATGATCGGATCACGAGGAAAAACGGGTAGACGAATTGAGGACCACATCAACGAACAGATGCAGCCCTTGATCCGACGGGGTTTTTAAACCTGCCCGATCGACATTTGGCTGACTTTGGGCCATATATTGTTTAGGGAAGTGCGTCCGAAAACCCATTCACTGCACAATAATGCCGTCTTAATCTGTCGTCATCTTATATTGGCCTGTGTATGGCCACCTTTAGAGGTGGGCATGAGGCATATTTCCAAAGTGATTGCTCAGCCTATCACTTGCATGAATTGAACTAGTGGTGACAGGCAGATTCCGCTAACCCATATGGGCGCTTTTCCACCAGCTAAAAACCATTGGAGGATGTACCTCATGTGCCATGAACAGCAAGGAAGGTCAAACAAGCACTGGATACACCTACTCAGCAGGAGATGCCAATTTCAAATATCTCTTACAAGGGAACAATACCCAATCTGTGTGGTTGGGACTGCTTGGCAGCAGAAGTAAAACAGTTGTCTTAATTAACATAGTATTTTTGCCTTTAATGAATCATGTTTTATGGATGAAAACACGCCAGATGTTTCGTTTGCCTCATTTAGAATAGGAATAAATGAATCTTAGATATGAGTAAATACTAATCACGCTAACACACTGAGTTCACCAAGGTAAGTCCTTCTGTCCATTGTGCACTAAATTCAAGCTGATGTTTATGGCCATTTGCAGATGCCAGGTATGTATTCATAACCGGAACATTCCACAATGTCCAATCACTTGAGTCTGTCGTTCACCCAACGGCACAGCACCTTTGGTGACCTGATGTATTCAACAATATGTATAATAAACACCTTCAAGTCACACTAATCACCGGCAAAGATTAGGCCCTACATGGGATTTTTGTGTTTATTTAGATTTGTGACTCTTGAGCAAGTCAAGGAAGGTGACAGGGCTGCATGGAATTAGGTCTCTATATTATTCCTTATATTATTATAAGGGGTACACAATCAGTTCACTCCTCTGGCGATTATTATAAGGGGCTTCTCAGAGTAGTTGGGGACTTTTAGAGACTAAAAGCATTAGAAAGTTGTCCTTACCTTCCCTTGCATGTGTAGGAGTACAGCCAACAAACACTTTAAAGGATTGTATTTATGAAGCTTTTCGGAACACCAATGAATGACTGACAGCAAAGTATGCCTCTCAAATTAATATTAGTATATCAAATTTCTAACTCACAATCTTCATAAAGGTGATGTCATGTATTTTTTTAGATACCAAATATTTTTTTTGTCATTAAGAATTTTTATTACAACCGCTATAAAATGCTTTTTCTTCTTTCCTCCGGGTTAGCTGTAGTTATATTAAAAATGGGCAAAGTAAAAATGACTCTCATTGCACATTTTTATTCCAATTATTATTGTTATAAATTATTATTCATTATAAATTATAAATTACTATAAATTCACTTTTAGTATGATGTACAGAGTGATATTCCGAGACAATTGGCAACTGGTTTTCATTTTTTATTATTTGTGTTTTTTTGAGATATTGATTCAGCTGCTCTCCAGTTTGCAAGTTTAGCAATCTGTTGCTAGGGCCCAAATTACCCTAGCAACCATGCATTGATCTGAATAAGAGACTGGAATATGAATAGGAGAGGCCTGAATAGAAAGAGGAGTAATAAAAAGTAGCAATATCAATACATCTGTAGCCTTACAGATCATTTGTTTTCTAGATGGGGTCAGTGACCCCCATTTGAAATCTGTAATAAGAAGAGGAAGGAAAATAATTCAAAAACTATAATTAATGAAAAATGAAGGCCAATTGGAAAGTTGCTTAGAATTGGCAATTCTCTAACATACTATAAGTAAGGTGAACCACCTCTTTAAGTCTAAAAATCTACATGAGATTTGGTTTTGGAGTGGCATATACATGGACAGAGACATCAGATACTGCAAAAGTCAAATACTGAATAAAAAGTTAAATAGTGCCAGTAATAACGGAAATTTTGGCCTGGAGTGCGTCATTGCATTGGATTCTGATCTTCCAAATGTGTTAAGTAGATTCCACTTGTTGGTAAATCAATCTGGTTACTTTGGTCCATGCAAGCAGTCACTGAATTAACAGGCCACCAGGATCTACCACCTGTGCTCCATCTCACGTCCATTTTCCCCTTAACCTATGTAGTCATATTCTAGTTGGAAGCATTTGGATTTCCCTAAAACATATAAGATGGATTTTTAAAGTCTCAATATTCGTTCACCTTGACTTCAGATTGTTATCATTATATAGCCTTCAGGACTTTGATCATTCATTGTTCTTGGCTTGACTAAAACACGCAAAATGACTTCTAAGTAGTCTAATTAATCAAGCTTCTACCAAACGTAAACCCTAACCACTGGTTATAAATGATAAACAGAAAGGTTAGGTTGCACAGAGGAAAGAAGGCTAGGTCAAAGATCTACACTGACTCCCCCAAGCTTACTACACATTGAATAATGAGGAAATCTCATACAGTAATGCAGTGATCTCCACCCAACTCCTTGGATGTTGCTCCCAGTGGACTGAAACAGTTGCTTATTCTTGAGTTCCAGACGTGTAGGTAAGTTTTGGTTACATAAAAAACCAGCTGTACTGCCAAACAGAACCTCCTGTTGGCTGACAGTCCACATAGGGGCTACCTAATGGCCAACTGCACCACCCAGGAAAATTTTTTTTTGCTTGTGTTGCTCCCCAACACTTTTTTTTTATCTAAATGCTGCTCACGGATAAAACAATTTTGGGGGCACTTGCAGTAATGTAAGATTGGTGGCCAACCAAAGACCAGCAAGTTAAATTAAGCAGTGTAACGTCAGTGCAAGTTAGCAACTACCTACTTTTTGAGGGCATCTAGCTTGGATTTACAATTAAAACTGAGCATGATTCGATACGGCTGATTTATATTCTGTCACTTGTAGATTGATGGCATGTTTCCTTAAGGGTAGCGTGTTACTAGACAAATGTGATGGTGGAATCTGACCCAAAATATTTGTGTTTCAGATCAGTTTTAGAACATTTATTCCACAGAAAATGAATGGTTTCATTTTGCTTCAGATGGTTCACATAGTTTCGAGATGAGCTACTGGATAGAATGGGCAGCAGCCCAGGGCACACAGTGATCATATGGTGCACGTACATTGTGTTTATGTGGCTCCGGCAAATATTCATGTGCAGTGTCTGGGCCGCACATGATATACGGATTTGATACAGATATATATATACTGATTACTCCATTTTTTAAACACTCAAAATGCTTTTATTGAGTACATATATCCATATATCTGGATATATGTATGCAATAAAAGCATTTTGAGTGATTACAAACTGGAGTGCTGGTCTTTTCAACAAATCTATACCTTGCACCAGCATTAATTAGAGAAAGACCAGATTGGAGTGCGGCTACTTACTATATATATATATATATATATATATATATATATATATATATATATATATATATATATATATATATATATATATATATATATATATATATATATATATATATATATATATATATATGTATACACACACAAAAACAGAAAACAAAAAATGCAGCTCATCCATGTGTTGCAATTAAAATCAGTCTGGTGCATGGGTGTGTGGCTTATATCATATACTGAACTAAACAAATTAACCCAGCACTATCATTATACAACTTTAAGGAACAATTGGATTAAAGAGAACTTATCTGAATTTGGCAAAAAGAGACACTTTTGGTTACATGGTTTGTACAAAGTATGCATAAGCTGATGCGCCCCGCCAAGGCAGTGTCCATGCATCAGTCCTACCTAAGTGAACAAAGGGTATTTTCTTTGGGAGGAGAAAGACCATACCTGCTTCTCTCTTTATTTGGCATGACCTCTTCCAAAGAAACATTCAGCATTATGGGCTTTTAAGTGATCTGTAGGACTGTGTTTAGAGGGGCGGGGGTTGGGAGAGCAAGCATTAAAGGGAAAGCCACTTTCCTTTATAGAATATACAAAAACAAAAAATGCAGCTCATTCATGTGTTGCAATTAAAACTAGAGAGGTACATTTCCTGAAGAAAATTTGAGTGGTGCTTGCCGTGGCAAAACTCAGGCCCAAATCTGATTGGCTGTTGTTGCCCCGCCCCTTTTTTTTCCTAATTGTGAACCACAGTCACTCAGTGACTAACATACCAAAGTTTGGGAATGCTGTCATTTAATGTGTAAAAATGGCAGCATTTCTATTTTTTTCTATTGAAAATCAATGAATGAAATTTGATTGGTTGTTGGTGGCTCCGCCCACTTTTTCTAAACTTGAAGTGGAAACCCCCAGCGACCACATTTGTGATATTCAAGGTCCCTGACATCAGTACTGAGAGAATGGCAGCCTTCTTAATTTTTCCCATTAAAACCAATCAAAGAAATCTGATTGGTTGGTTTTGGCTCCACCCACTTTTCTTAATTTTAATCCCAGTCCCCCAGTGACCAACTGTGCCAATTTTGAGGAGGCTGCCATTAACCGTCTAAGAGCGGCAGCAGTTTAAAATTTTCCTATTTAATTGAATGGCTGAAATTTGATTGGCTGTTATAGACTCTGCCCACTTTTTGTAAATTTTGGCCGCAGTCACCCAGTGACCCACGGTGCCAAGTTTGGGAGCTCTGGCTTTATTACTGTGAGAATTACAGCTGTTTACATTTTCTCATTGCAGTCAATAGGGAAAATCTGATTGGTTGTTTGCGGCTCCGCTCACTTTTTTGGGTCCCCAAAATAGGACAGAAAAGTCACAACACCCCATTCCCGAATAAGCTGAACGGTTTGACACCTCATTCATGGGTCTGCGACAAACTAATTATTCGATAAATATCCCCATTATAAGTCAATGGGGCAAATTTGGGGACCTCTCCTGCCCCGGGGGTAAAATTTATACCCTCGTGTGGGGTATCATCTGACACAGGTCGCAAACCTCTTCAAATGTGGTAAATTTAACGTTTCTACAAGATTCCCTCTCTGCGCTAGAATCCGTCAAAAGTTGGCCTCAATGTTAATCTATGGGACTTTTCGGGGTGGTTAATTAACCACCCACCCCTTAGAAAAGTCATACCACCCCATTCCCGATTAAGCCGCACGATTTGACACCTCATTCATGGGTCTAGGACAAACGGTGCGGGACTAGTTACGCGCCAAACTTTCATACGGAAGAAGAATAAAAATAAGTTTGCAAGATAACAGTAGTGATGATTTGCTTCGCAAGCACCACTAATCAGTCTGGTGCAAGGGTGTGTGGCTTATATCATAAACTGAACTAAACAAATTAACTTTGTAGATGAAGAAAATAGTATTTATTCAATAGATTTACATCTTAATCTTAATGGATTAAGATGTAAATCTATTGAATAAATACTATTTTCTTCATCTACAACGATGTGAGTGCTGATCCTCTTTAAACTATATATGCAACTTTGATCGTGCACCACCTGTTATACACTGATCTGAGTGCTGGTGCTGTGGGATAATATATATATATATATATATATATATATATATATATATATATATATATATATATATATATATATATATATATATATATTTATATATATATACTGTATATACGGGAAATGTTAGAATTCCTGCATTATAGCAATAAAGTATGTTGATCCCTAAAAGCAATATTTGCGGGTATAAGGTGTTTATCAGACGTTCTACCTACCTTAAAAATGACTTGCAATGCCATTCAATTCAATCTTAGAGAAATGTCACTCACCTCCATTGTTTAAAGCATTTAAAAGCTCCAATTGTGGGCAGCAAAATGCCTGGAATTGCTCATTAGCGATGGACCTGGTCCACTAACCAGTTAATTTAAAATGGGTATCGGATATCTGGTAAGCACCCAACTGCACCATTCAGGATTGTATTGCTCACTGGCCACTGAAGTAACATTTTGTAATCATGTTTGTTTTTATATGTGTATATTTTGCAGGCTATATAATAAGGGTATCTTGTTTGTACCTACCTGCACTTTTGGCAGGTATTAGACTTAAGTGTATAAGGTTCATATACTATACCTCACTTCATTAAGAATTATCTGTGATTTTGTGCACTTTTCCCCTTTCCTAGAGATGTGTTAACTTAATTGGAGGAGCTTGTTTAATTCGGGACAGCTTCCTGACCAACTCGGGAGGGGGACTTCTACATCTTGTGGATTTAGAACACTATTGTCACACAGTATGAGTCATTTGCAGTAGGAGAATGTTCATTTGAGAAAACACACCATAATAAACCAATGATATCTCAAATACTGAGAGCCAATAATTAAGTCTAAATTAGAGTGCTTGATTATACCAAAAACCTCACCCCTTTAAAACAGTCTTTGGGACAGATAACCCCCCCCCCCCAGCCCACATTATAGACATGAAATTGCATTGCTGCTGCCTATTCTTTCCTTTCTATACATCGTGTTTTCCTTGACCTTTTGCCTTCAGGCTGATTGCAGGGCCCTCTTGCTGACATTAAATGCCATTTTAAGAACATTTTCCCAGAAATGCTGAACCTTTATTTCAATTTCCATTCCACTACAGATTTATAATTGAAATGATGGATCATGGGGATAGCATTTCTTATTTTCCCAATGATCCCTCGACAGAACAGATCTCACATCAACAGTATCATTTATTAATACAGCGGCAACAAACAAGGACTACATAACAACAATAGGATTGGAGGGCCTTGCTCACAAAAGGTTACAATCTATAAGAAGAATCCTTTCTGTATTTGGGAAGGGATTTGCATTCACTTGCTGTTTTTTATGTTTTTTTCCAATAATTCCAGCCTCATTGCAGTTGAGCATTGAGTTGCACCTGCCTTAATTGCACCAGATGCATCGATACTAATGCAATTGCATCCAACATTTTTGAGAGTGGGGATTGTGTCATTTCTGGTGCTTAGTGTTATTATTATGATTGTGTGATTCACAGTGGGAAAGTAGATGCCTAATGATCAAATATAAACATTTTTATCCAAGTTTCGCCATGGAAAAAGTCCGTAAGTTGCAATGTATTGTGCAAAAAAAGTTGGCATGGGAATTAAATTGCAGTTTTACATCGAAAAAAACGCCCATTGTATTGATGATTTTTGCTTATTTTCACCATTTTAAACATTTTTGGCGACATGTAATGGGACAGCTCAATTACTTTAGCCATCTTTTGTCTCTCAAAACTTCCATGACCTGTATGGACATCACATCACTTGTTGAAATTCTTCCATCCATTCCCTTTATAGGCACAAAGCAAGAGAAATGGAACATATATATTTTAATGCTATTTTTCTATTAGAGCGAAGTGAAGTGCATCATTATGCTGACACGTCAAAACTACTCTCCCCGTGTGATAATGCAAATCCCATTATTTGTGCTGAAATGTCAGGCTAATGACCTATTTGCGGCACTATTATCAGCAGAGCGCAGCGGCACATAATGTATCTCTCATATTAGCATCCCACCCCCGGCAGATTGTGAAACTGATGGACCACTGGCAATACAGGGCAATAGCAGTTAGTCGTTAGCTAGCGGAACGGACAAAGAACTCTTTCAGCTTTCACGTAGCACAGTGGCGGGAAGGTCATCTCCCATAGACTCCATTTTATCCAAATAAGTCAAACTTTTTCTCTGTAATAATAAAACAGTACCTTGTTCCAAACTAAGATATAATTGCAAAACAAGCCAATTGGGTTTATTTAATATTTACAGGACTTTCTAGAACACTTAGGGGCACATTTACTTAGGGTCAAATATCGAGGGTTAATTAACCCTCGATATTCGACCATCGAAGTAAAATCCTTCAACTTCGAATATCGAAGTCGAAGGATTTACCGCTATTCGTTCGTTCGAACGATCGTAGGAAATGAAATAATTCGAGGATTTTAATTCATCGATCGAATGATTTTCCTTCGATCAAAAAAACCTAGGAAAGCCTATGGGCGAAGTAGTTGGCGAAGTAGGGAGTCAACGTTTTTTTTAAAGAGACAGTACTTAGACTATCGAATGGTCGAATGGTCGAATGGTCGAATAGTCAAACGATTTTTAGTTCGAATCGTTCGATTCAAAGTCGTAGTCGAAGGTCGAAGTAGCCAAAAAAAACGTTCGAAATTCGAAGTATTTTTTCTTCTATTCATTCACTTCAGCTTCCCTTACCTTAAAACCATGTCCACTCATCCCTTTCTATAAGTGGAGTGTAAAGACACTACATTTTATGAACTAGGGGTTTACCGCCTGACACTAAGTACCATTTCACAAAAATATGCCAACATTTGGATTGGGATATCTTCCTTCCACCCATGCCTCTCACAGGCCCAGACCTCAAACTGAGATCATTAGCTAATAACAGTAGAGAAAGAATACATCTCTATCCCTTTAAAATGCAAATCTGCAGAAAATCTTAAGGGATAATTGTGGATCTTTGCAAATATTTAACTATTGTAGAACACTAACCAAGTACAGTATACAGGTATACTTTCTAAGTTTATAATATAAGTCAACCAATAACAGCTAACTTTTTTTTGTAGTTTCTATGGGATATTGGACCTGAAAAACATTTTGCTCATGTTACTATAAAACCTCTATTATTTCTCATTTGGTTTTGGTCTTCTTATTTGATGCTGGTCTTAGTTTCCTTTGTTAACCACTGGGTTGACTAAAATATAATTGGCAAGGAACATAAAGGTGACTACTGAGTATACTAAGGAAACAAGTTGAACTATCACTTGAAACCTGTAGAGAACCCTTCACATTTTCCTCCCTCTACAAGCAATCTTACTACAAGAACAGGCTACACCTTATTCATGGGATCTCTACTCAGTAATTCCCCCTAGTGTCTAGATATCTCTCTTATGATTTTCACTTTAGCTTCTCTTACCTTAAACCAAGTCCAATTAGCCATTAGCTAATAACAACTTGGGAATTATATATCTCTATTCCATTTTAAATGCAAAATATGCAGAAAATGTTAAGTTAATGAATGCATTAGTGAATAATTGTGGACCTTTTCAAAGATTAAAAAAAAAACTATTGTAGAACACTTACCAAATAGATACTTGCTTTCTAAGTTCTAAGTCTATTAGACATATTGACCAATAACAGCAAATTGTCAAGAAGTTTCTATAGGACAGTGGACCTGGGAAACATTTTACTATATATATTTATATAGTTACTATACAAACCCTAGTAATTCTTATTTATTAGTCTTTGGTATTTCTGATAAGGTTGATGTTGGTCTTGGCTTCATTTGTAGGCCACTGTGTTGACTTAAATATCCTTGGCAAGGAACATTAAGGTGATTGTTTAGTTTACTAAGGAAACAAGTTGAACCATCTCTTCAGATGACTAGAAAACCTTGTATAGAACCCTTGACACTTTCCTCCCTCCCTTCTTTTCCTGTGATAAAGTGAATACATATACTTGGAATTTGAGGAATTGTTAGAAGAATGTTGTTCTTCGGCACCTCTTTGTGCTTGAATTTAATGAGAGATTTGCCCAGTGCTGGAAGTGAAATAAACTCTGCTCTTCTACCAAGGCCAGTAGGCAGGTGTGGAGCAGTATTAATGATCAGAAGGTCATACATCTTGGAACATAAATAAGCAGGCAGCTGATACCCTCAATGTGATTAGGGGGTGCTCAGAAGAGGATCTTATGAATATATACAAGTATACTCAAGCTAAACGTGAATTTCTGCAGATCTTTTCCATTGCTGAGAACAAGAGACTAGCCCTTTCCATAATGATAATGAAATTTCCTCTTGAACAATGCAAAGGAGATTTCCGCAGAGAGGGCAGCTAAGTGTCTACCAGATGTGGTTGTCTACAGACACAATTAAGGGATACTATCATCACCTAATCCATCTCCTTTTTTGTATACGCCCATTTAACTTGTTTAAACAAAGCCGGCTAGCTCTGAAAGAATTCAATTATACTTATATATGGGAAGAGTAATGTAGATTTCGTTACGTGGCTAAAATTTCATACCTCTGCCATCTTCTATCTCATTCAGTTATGGTCCTTCTGGGCGGCAGTGGTATAAACAAAAGAAATGGATTCATATAAATGATCGGTGACTTTGCTTCATTAAAACATTAGGATTGATTCAGACATAATATAGAAATCATACAAATAACGCTAAACTATTTAGTACATTATAAACAGCACAAGATAAATCTTGTCTTGATAAGCAGAGAGTGTTCTCTGGGTACAAATGAATATTTTTCCTGCAGTTGTGGGGGAAATAAAAGGAAATCAGCAACAAGTATTAAAGGAGAGCTTAAGCTTAAAAAAGCAGTAGGCTAGAAATGCTGTACATTAGGTTCTGAGCTCTTAAGTAGCACACTGTTAAGTTGCAAAAGTGCTCAAGTGCATAATTTATTTAGCCCACAGCATACAAAGGCAACGTTTCGAGCCAACCAGGCCCTTTATCAAGGGCCTGGTTGGCTCGAAACGTTGTCTTTGTATGCTGTGGGCTAAATAAATTATGCACTTGAGCACTTTTGCAACTTAACAGTGTGCTGCTATTTTTTGTCTATGGATTGATGTGACCCGAGGACAGGATTGGGTCTTCTAGTTCAGCACCTGGCACTTCAACGGTGTTTGTTTGAGAGGTGAGCGCTCCAATTTTTGTGACTGTCTGAGCTCTTAAGTAGTAAAGATCTGTGTCTCTGAAGATGCCTCCCAGAAGCTCCTTTTTTTTCTGTTGATTAACAGAACATGCAATATATTTAAATAATATAAAAGGCATGATACAAGGCCTACTAGTAAATAAATCTGATTTACATTACAAGGCAGCATAGAAACCAGTGCATTGTGCTAAAGCCTGGCGCAGAACCAATTTCTAAGACCCGAACCTGACCCAAACTCAACCCGAAACCGCAGTCCGCAACCCAAACCACAACCCACATATTTACCCACTTTGATCCTATACCAGCCCTGGACCCACAAATGCCTTATCCACAGCCCAACCCGCAACCCGCCGATCACCATCAAACAGGAAGTGATGTTGCTGCAAACCCAGAAGTGACATCAAATGTGGGCGGGGACAGAAACATGTTTTGTAAAACTTTAAAGGGAGTAAAACAAAGACAACCGCACATAAGATAAGAAATTTAAATGAGACTCGCAACCCACATCTATACCCGCACCTGAAAATCCTCCCCTCATTCCGCAGGGTGCCCGTTTTTTTTTCCGGGTAACATTCTGCATCCAAATGCAAAAATCTGCCCTGTAGTATCAACTTCTATGACAGAAGAATCTCATTTTCTTCTTGATGATTTCTGGTGACCCTTTAGCTTAGCTTCCCAACAGCAGCACAGAGCACACTGAGCATGTGCAGTGCCGCTGACACCAAAAGATGACCTAAGAAGATCCAAGATGGCAAACTCTTGTTAAGAACTTTGAAGGCCTGGACCATAACTGTTATAGGGCTGATGAACAATAAGTTCAGTATATAAAGGTTATTTGGATTAAGCTAGATGAATGCAGATGAATGCTATAAGAATGCAGCACCTTGCTCGAAATGCTGTAAGTGATGTCTTTGGCAGTGCTACATTCAGAGGGGCGGGTGATGGGTGGCAAGTGGACACCCTCCAGAATGTCCTATGCTCCCCCCTGGAATACCCTTTAGCTTTTGCATCATTCAGATGTGCTGCCTGGGGAAGGTGCAGGAAAGCCCTGTACTGCAATAAGCTCTTTTGTGCCCAGCAATGCTTCTCTCTACACAATTGCTGAGTGCAGAATTTACTGCGAGCCCCCAATGTTATGCCCCTTAGGGTTTCAGCAGTTGTACCCATGAGTAAGATAAATAAGACCACATGTCAATATTAACAGCAGTGAAAAGCTACTTTGCAGCAATTCAACCAAGAATAAGATATTTCCCATGAGAGAGAAAGAATGGGTTATTTGCTTGTTTGCTTTGGCTTATTTGTACAGGATGTGAAGTGGAAAAAACAGCCTCATTACCCAAGAACCTGTACTTCCATCATGAATACAGCATTGCCTGCACTCAGCAGCACTTTATTCACCTGAGGGCAAAGTGGGGGGAGGCACATCCCAATTCCTAAATGGAGAACTAAACCCTAATAATGAATTTATGGCTAATAATGCCATATTTTATATACTAAACCTATTGCACCAGCTTTTCAGCTTGTCAGTAGCAGCAATGATCCAGGACTTCAAACTTGTCACAGGGGGTCACCATCTTGGAAAGTGTCTGTGACACTCACATGCTCAGTGGGCTCTGAGCAGCTGTTGAGAAGCTAAGCTTAGGGCTCGTCACTAATTATCCAGCAGAAAATGAGGTTGGTCTGTAATATAAGCTGATGCTACAGGGCTGATTATTAAATTCTGATGATAATTGCACTGGTTTCTGTGCTGCCATGTAGTAATTATCTGTATTAATGACTAATCAGCCTTATATTGTGACATTTTTATTCTATGTGTACTGTATATTGTGAGTGGGTCCCTAAGCTCAGTAAGTGACAGCAGCACAGAGCATGTGCAGTGAATCAGCAGAAAAAAATGGGCATCTTTGGACATGGTCGGACTGGTGTGTACAGGGCCCACTGGGAAAATGGGAGCGTGAATGCCAGGGCCCTCCAAGAAAATGAAAGGGCCTTTCTACTGGCGCTGAACTTCGCACCAGATACCATCCCCACGTGCACGCGCAAGCAGGACTTCGGTGCATACTTCCCTCTTCCTGATCTGGTCTGGCCGGGGGAGAGGAGTTGATCCAGGCAGAAGAGCAGATTTGGGCCGACGTGGCCCATGAAAACTGGGGCCCACCGGATTTTTTTCTTTGGAGGGACAGATTTTTATTACTAAAGGGCTGTGGTTTCCTTAGGCTGATACAGAAGCCCAAAACATAAAGTAATGTACAACATTTCTACCCTACTTCCTTAGTCAAGCTTTAGTTTTCCGAGGTGCAAAGGGTGGGTATGCCCTGGATCAAGTGTTTTCTGAATGAGAACTACATTTTTTTCCCCTAACTGCTTAAAGACTTGCATTCGGTCATTAATAAATGAGACCCAGAGAGAAAGAGAGATGCAATGGGAGAAATAAACCTCCTACAAGAAAAAAAAGTCACTGAGGTCCACTTTAGTTCCTTTCCATAGTCCTACCTTATGCATCTGCTGCCATGTTTGCCCCAACCAAACCAAAATGTGTCTTTGTGTACATGTTGTGTAGGGTGTATAGTCAGTTTTGGCCGGCCCACAGAGTTACTTGATGTTGTGTATCCACTTATGCAGCACAATTTACTGATGCATCTGGGGCATACAGTGCAAGGGCAGGGATGGTGTGAGAGTTGCTTAATTAAGTTCTGGTTATATTTTCTAAACTAGGTGCTCCTCAAACTTCCTGACCTATAGCCACGTGTCCTTTGACTTACAGTAAGCAGCTCTGAAACCCTCCCTAAATAGATATTTTCCCTGTAACACTCAAACATAAAACTTTTCTATGTTATTCCTATGAGGTAATATCACCGTGGGGAAGGTTATTATTATGCTCCAGATGTAAAGCAAGAAATTCACTCCAATACCAGCACAAACGTAGCACCAAAAAAAGTGTCTTCTCAACACGCTTATGTTTATGGTGTTCATTTCATTAGCCCGTGTGTGAAATATAATCTGTTGTAATCCCACCGCTCTCAACCTGCATTGATTTTCCCTTTCACATCTGCTGCAGTGAACTTTGCCATTTCTAAAGCGCATGAAGAACTTATATTTCTGTTCCATTAGGGCAGCCTTTGAACATTGAGGTTGCTTATTTTTCTTCATACTAAGTGTAATACTATCAGCTCTGCTGGCACCGTCTTTAAATTAAAGACACGCTCATTGATGTTTAGCTGCTGGCACTGGGCAACCCTCTTTAGGCTGATGTGGGGAGGGACTAGAGTCCTAGAACACTATGGCACAGTGCCTTCACCTAGAAGAATCCAAAACTCACCTTTGGTTGACACTAATAGTTTTTAATAACCAGAACACAAAAGAGCCAATACTGTGGGCACAAAACACATATGACTCTTGCCCAGCACTACTAATACTCTCTGTGCGCTTGTGCTGTTTGCATTAGGAAATCATGTAATCATGTAATCATTTAAATTCCTGAAGATAAAGGGACACTCAAGCCTTACCCAAATGTCACCCAAGCATATTGTATTGCCAAGACCACTTGTAGGTATGCTACTCACCATGAATAGTGAGCTGTGGTTATAGGTTTTTAGCTACCATGAAAGGGGTGGGATGTGGGTGTCCTTTTAAAGTCACCTGATTCCCAAAATCTGGTACATTGTGGGTGAAAGACATGGACCTCTGTGAATGTTCATTGGGGCTTGATCACTTTCATAAATGCGCACTAAGAATAACTGGATGTAGCACATAGCTGTCAGCACTGGAAATAGGGTGCCAACTTATACTTATGGCCCATGGTATATGGGGATTATTCTCAGGCAGAGCTAAGGGGGCATTAAGGGGGCAGGAACCTTGACGGTGCTAGGAAGGGCAGGCAGAACAGAGGTTGTTAAAAGGAGGAGGTGGAGAAAGGAGAAAGTTGGACTCAATAGGAGGAAGGAACATTACACAGGAAGTGAGTCAGGATAGGGAAAGGTAGTAGTGGAAATGTAGGAGCAAGGAGTGGTCCCAATTTCCTTTGAGGAGCATTGTCCACCAGCATGCACTTTGAATACAACTGATAATAGAATGAAAGATGGAGGCTAGACACCTGTTTTGACACATGGGTGTCAAAAGATGGATGGCAACCTCCTAGGACAAGGGTCTTAGGAGGATGGTGGATTATGGTCTGCCTGCTCTCACTTGACCACTTGACACTGCTGCGGAAGGTGGCTGTTATGGCAGGCAATAGTATAGAAATACACTGGAACTCAAGGCAATTGAAATGCAGGGTTACCCCTTGCTATTTATTCCGTGCGAACATGCAACGTTTCGGGGCAAGCCCCTTTATCAAGCATGTTTGATAAAGGGGCTCGCCCCCAAAACTTTGCATGTTCGCACGGAATAAATAGCAAGGGGTAACCCTGCATTTCAATTGCCTTGAGTGCCAGTGTATTTCTATACTATTGTCCTTTGGGGGTTGCCGTACCCTCTTACATTGTGCACCAGGCCACCTGAAGGAAGGAAAGAGTGTGCTCAGTTTTACCTTGTTCCAGTTCAGCATATACTGGTATGGCAGGCAACCAGTTTGTTTTCCGGAGGGGTTCATATGCTTTAAAGCCATATTTTGTCAATACTTAAAAATGCCACAAAGCTTAGGTGATACAAGAGTTGGCATTCAACACACTTCTCCAACACATTTAATCTTCTTCAACCACCTGGATCTCAGAATACTTCTCTAGAATTCCTTAACTCTGTTCCAAGCTACACTGCTCCTTCGGAGAATGAGCAATACAGAGGTCATTTCTGCAAGTGGGGTCCAGCATACCATTGTGCTGCATAGATCTTTTCTGG